>NW_019154143.1:57157-307214 GCF_002288905.1 Enhydra lutris kenyoni
CTTGTTTCTCCTTTCTTTGACCACCTTTTGTGTATGTGTTTCATGCTCCAAATAAGCCAGTACATAGCACGGAAAATACGCTCTTTCCTCCCAATTGTGGAATCCTCTGTTCTCATCTAAGATGTGTAAATAGGTTTATGTTTTTCTTTTTAAGTTTATGGTGAGCTTGGAGTAATCTGAGTATTTCCTCATATAAGAATTTAGGGTTGGGGGTGCCGGGCTGGCTCAGTCAGTAGAGCATGAGACTTGTGATCTCAGAGTCGCGAATCCAAGCCCCATGTGGGGCGTGAGCCTTGTTTCTCCTTTCTTTGACCACCTTTTGTGTATGTGTTTCATGCTCCAAATAAGCCAGTACATAGCACGGAAAATACGCTCTTTCCTCCCAATTGTGGAATCCTCTGTTCTCATCTAAGATGTGTAAATAGGTTTATGTTTTTCTTTTTAAGTTTATGGTGAGCTTGGAGTAATCTGAGTATTTCCTCATATAAGAATTTAGGGTTGGGGGTGCCGGGCTGGCTCAGTCAGTAGAGCATGAGACTTGTGATCTCAGAGTCGCGAATCCAAGCCCCATGTGGGGCGTGAGCCTACTTAAAAAAAAAAAGAAAAAGAGAATTTAAAGTACTGAGTATGGCCCATGCGGAAAAACCCTGTGGGTGAAGAGAACTTCAAGAGCCTGGAAAACATAGCTCAGGGCTTCTCTGTTTGTGTTTTTAACTCTTAAGTAGTAGTGAATATGGACAGGGCCTTGTGCCCAGTAGGAACCCGGCTGTTCACATGGAAATATCTGGATTGCCCAGTCCTCGCCCCTCCAGCAGCCCCAGGCTGAAATGCTAACACGGAGCTAGACTTGAGACTCTCAGAGGCAGAAGTTCTGCTGTGCCCATGTTGCAGCTATCCTCGAGGACAGTGAGGGGCAAGAGGGTGGGGGGTTGGCACATGCGTTGGCCAGACTCAAAGTAGATGTCCTGTGACCCGCAGAGCCCACACTGTGAGAGTGCAGTGCAGAGGAGGGTAAGAGAACATCTGCGAGTTAAATCTGGGTGCGGATCTTACCTTCCAGACTTGCTGATGATCTACATGATACCAGGCAAGCCTCCCAGCCTTGCCGAGCCCCTTTGTCCTGAGTCCTTGCGGTGTGGCTGTGAGGCTTAGACACGGAGGGTCTGGTACAGTGCAGGGCACAGAACAGGGGCTCTGTACATTTGACCAGCCTTGAAGGTCAGATAGGTAGGTTCCGCTTTAGTGACGGTGGTTTTATTGCTTTCTTCTCCCCTTGGTTTTCTAAATAATACATATTCACCGTGAAAAATTTAAACAATAATTAAATGTAAGTGAAATAAAGTTAAAGTCACCTGAAGTTCCACCACCTTAAGACAGCCACCGTTCACGTTTTGGGGACTGTCTTCATCTCTCTCACGCGCACACACACACACATACACACACATCCTGTCTTAATTGTTGACATTTTTTTCTTTCTTTTTTTTTCTTTAATAGACTCTTTATTCTTTTCCACCCTCTTCAACTAAATGCCACCTCTCACCCTCTCGTAATCGGTATAAACAAATGGGTATTTTGCTCCCTACACATTATTGTGTATAAGTAAGATACAAAGATATTTTTTGTCCTTGTACATTTTATCAAAATGGGATCCTATTATGTCTGTGTCTGTGGATGTGGATGTATGGGTACATGCATTGGAGTTCCAGTTTGGTAAATTATATTACCTCTAAGACTTGTCTTATCATTACAACTTGGAAGAAGTTTTCTTTTTTCTTTTAAAGATTTGATTTTGAAGTAATCTCTGTACCCAACGTGGGCTTGAACTTAAAACCCCAAGATCAAGAGTCACATGCTCTACTGACTGAGCCTGCCACACACCCCTGGGAGAGGGTTTTGGGTTTGTTTTGTTTTGTTTTGTTTCAATTTTATTTATTTATTTATTTGAGAGAGAGCGCAAGCAGGGTGGGGGCAGAGGGGATAGGCAGACTGCACTGGGCGTGGAGCCCGACACTGGGCTCAGTCCTAGGACCCTGAGATCAAGAGCTAAGAGACGAAACCAAGAGACAAAACCAAGAGTTGGACACTGAACCCACTGGGCCTACCTCGGCGCACCACCCATGGAAGAAGCTTTAAGGCAATTGGTATTGATCTTTTTTTAAGAGTTGCATGATATTTAAGACATGGATGATGTGATCTCATGATATCATAGGAAATCTGTATTTAGTCTTCATCCCCAGTTCCTGCCCTGGAGCTCCTAAAGCCCTTATAACTTCCTGAGTGACAAGGGTGAAAGGAACATCTTTTGTTATTCATAATAAGCCCCCTTCCCCAAACCTGAGTTATGCTAATGAGGCAACTGGGGTGGAGAATGGGAGCTGGTTGCCATGGGAACCAGCAAGGTGATTAGAGGGTTGGAACTTTCAGCCTGCATCCCCTACCCCTCCTCCTGGGAGGGGGAGAAGAGCTGGAGATTGAGTTCATCACCAATGGCCAATGAATGAACCAATCCTGTCTTTATGTAGTGGAATCCCCATAAAAACCCAAACAGAGGCGTTTGGAGAACTTCCAGATTGGATGCTGGGTGGGTGGTGCCCCTAGGGAGGGCATGGATGCTCGTGCTCTGTCCTTCCCTGGCCCCCATGCGTCTCTTCTGGTTGGATGTTCCTGACTTTTTCCAGTCATAGTAAATGAAGTGCTTCTCTGAGCTTTGTGAGCTGTTCTAGCAGGTTTTCAACCTTGAGGATGGAGTGATGGGAACACCCAATTTCTAGTCAGGTGGTCAGAAGTACAGGTGACAACCTGGTCCAGACAACTGGCATCTGCAGTGGGGAAAGCAGTCTCAGCAGGGACTGAGCCCTCAGCCTCGGGTGGGTGGGTGGGGTCTGCCCTAACTCCCGGTGGTTAGCCTCCAAAGTGCAGTGGGAGGGGCACCTGAGTGGCTCAGTTGGTTGAGCATCTGACTCTTGATTTCAGCTCAGGTCATCATCTCAGGCTCATGAGATCGAGACCCGTGTTCAGCTCTACGATCAGTGCGGAGTCTGCTTGAGATTCTCTCTCTCCCTCTCCCTCTGCGTGTGCCCCCCAACTCGTGTTCTCTAAATAAATAAATAAATAAATCTTAAAAAAAAAAGAAGAAGAAATGTTGTGAGTGGAGGAGTAGTCTTCCTTTAGATAGTACCATTCACCGCCCCTCCCCCCATTGATGGGCATTCAGTTTGTTTCCAGGTTTTTGGCGACTTCTTGTTCTACCCACATTGCTGCCATGGACCTCTCTCTACCCATCTCCTTATGTTCTCTTGCTTCTATTCTGATGGATAGAGTACTGGGAATGGAATGGCCAAGTCAGAGAGCTTTTTAAAATTTTAATAGAGAACTTTTCAGACTCTTCTCTAAAAGCCTTGGATAATTCATGTTTTCATTAGCATTTCATTAGCAACACCCTTCTCCCCCCTGCCCCCACCAGTCCTGCCAAGGTCAGATGTCACCCTGGAATTGTTGCCAGCCTGATGTATGTGGAAGGACACCTCGTTGTGACTTTCATTTGCATCTTCTTGATCAGTGGAAAGGCTGGACATCTTTTCCTATGTTGTGGGTCATTTTGATATGCTCTTCTCTGTAGCACTTAGTGATATTCTGAGCCCATCTTTCTCTTGGTTGTATTTTTCCTATCAGTTTGTTAGCCTTCATTGCTGTCACAAGCCCTGCATGTTTTCTCAGGATATTTATTGTTTCTCTATTGACTCTTTCTATTTCTGTGGTATCATTTACTTTACCAAATTTTTAATGTGTGTAAAGCCAGAAATGTGATCCTTCTTTTATGACTTTTGGGTTTCCAGACCAAGTTAAAAGGGCTCCCCCACTCCTAAATTGTGCATGTCGTTTCCTGGGCTTGCTTCTAATATTTTTATTGCTTTATATTTTACATTTAAATAAATTCCAGATGGATTACAGATTACATGCTGGAAGGTAGAGGGCTGTCTTAATTTTCTTCCAGACAAATTGCCACCAATGCCGCCCCATCTATTAAGTAAATCATTTCATCTTCACTGAATTGAAGTATCACTTTTGTTAGATTTAATTGAAATCACTACCAAGCATCTTATTCTGCTCCTTTCATTCATTTGTCTAATCATATGCTGACACCATAGTTTTAATTATAGTAATTGCATATAGCATCTTTTAATATTCCTAGGATAGTCCTTTCCCTATCCCACAGTATTCCTTTTCATAATTTTCTTGACTCTCTTCAATTCCATTATTATCCATTTCAAAATAAATACATTAAGAACTCTAATAAGATCTGTATTACATTTATATATTAATCTTGGGAAAATTCATATTTTATGATATTAGCTTTTCCCATCTAAGAATATATTTATTTCGGGGCGCCTGGGTGGCTCAGTGGTTAAAGCCTCTGCCTTCGGCTCAGGTCATGATATCAGGGTCCTGGGATCGAGTCCTGCATCGGGCTCTCTGCTCAGCAGGGAGCCTGCCTCCTCCTCCTGTCTCTCTCTGCCTGCCTCTGCCTACTTGTGATCTGTCTGTCAAATAAATTTAAAAAAAAATCTTTAAAGAAAAAAAAAGTATTTATTTCATTTTGTTTAGATCCTATTTTATGTACTGTGAGTGTGTGTGTGTATGTGTGTGTGTGTGAGAGAGAGAGAGAGAGAGAGAGATGCTATGTATGTATTTTTTTAAGATTTTACGTATTTGACAGAGAACACAAGCAGAGGGAACAGGAGAGGAAGAAGCAGGCTCCCCACTAAGCAGGGAACCTGATGTGGAAGCTCAGTGGGGAGGCTGGATCCCAGGACCCTGGAATCATGACCTGAGCTTGAAGGCAGATCCTTAAACCGACTGAGCCCCCCAGGCGCCCCTGTGAAGCTGTATTGAGGTGTAATTTACATACAATGAAATTCATCCACTTTATACAATTCACTGATCATTATTTAAGGAGTTGTGCGATTTAATCATGCAATTTAATTTTAGAAAATTTCCACTACCCCAAAAAGAAAACTTAAGCCCATTTGCAGTCATTCCCATTCCCAACCCCAGTTCCAAGCAGCCACTACACAAAATCTATCAAAATAGAGAAAATATTTTTATATTTAGATTTGCCTTTTCTGAGCCCTCCTTAGTGTTTTACTGTTTATGCTTAAGTGTTTCACAGTGTTTTTCACTATTGTGAACACATTTTTTTTTCCTGTTTCTATTTCTAGCTGGCTGATTGCTAGTATAGGAAAAAAAATACTAATTTTATTACATTTATCTTACCTTACCAATTTTCTTGGGTTTTCTAGGTATATCATCATAACACATTTTATGTCCTTTTTTCCCATGTTTATCTTGAGGATTTAATTTTCTTATTGCATTTTTTAAGGAAATTGCAAACACTGCTTAATAATTACGATTAGAGAAGGCATCCATGCTTTATTTCTCATTATAATGACAATGACTTGAATGAAAATGTAATGTATTGACAACTCTTCATGAAGTGGTAGAGGCAGAGAAAGTAAAAAAAGGTAGAGGGGGAGTTATCTTTCTTTTTTTTTTTTTTAAAGATTTTATCCATTTATTTGACAGAGATCACAAGCAGGCAGAAAGGCAGTCAGAGGTGGGGGGTAGGGAAGCAGGCTCCCCTCTGAGCAGAGAGCCCGATGCAGGGCTCGATCCCAGGACCCCAGGATCATGACCTGAGCCGAAGGCAGAGGCCCAACACACTGGAGCCACCCAGGCGCCCCGGGAGTTAATCTTTCCATTGATGTTTATCTTTTAAGACTGGAATGGAATATGCACTTCCTTAATCATTGGCTGGAGCTGCACTGTGTAGTACCTTAGCAACTTAAAAATAAAGACATTTAGGGGCACCCGGGTGGCTCAGTCGTTAAGCATCTGCCTTCCTCTCAGGTCATGATCCCAGGGTCCTGAGATCAAGCCCCGCAACGGGCTCCCTGCTCAGCGGGAAGCCTGCTTCTCCCTCACTGCCCCTGCTTGGTTTCCTCTCTCCCTGTGTCTCTTTCTGCCAAATAAATAAATAAGATCTTTGAAAAAAAAATAAAGACAATTAAAATTTCAGTTCCTTAGTCATACTGGCCATGCTCAGTGGCCACACAGAGCTAGTGGCCACCTCATCTGACAACTCAGCTCCAGCATCTGTGTGGGCAAACCCTGATCGTAACCCACAAAGCCTAAAACTTTTACTCTCTGGCCTTTTAGAGAAAAAGTTTGGTGACCCTTGGTCAAGGGCATTGTCTCTTCACCTGAGTCGTTTACATATACCCTCTTTCCATTTTTCATGCCATCTACAAGCTGATGCTTAATATTTTTCTTCAAATAGCTCACATTTTTTGCTTACATATTTAAGAGAAACATATCAATACCATAAATGAGAATATGTACCATTAATAAATAGCTAGAAAAAGAAATACAATGAAAGCCAATCAATGTTATTAAATTCCAGTAGCAAACTAGACCTTGCTCTTCCCCTTATTAAAAAAAAGAAAATTTAACAAGTGCTAGTTATTAGCAGATGCACACCCACCCACGGAGAGGTTTTCCTTGATGTAATCAGAAGTATAGAGAACTTGTGATTCAATGCCATTTATGTCCAAGTAGTATACCTCTTAAAGTCACCTGTATACATTTTCCTCAATTTGGAATATGAGGCTGAGGGGAGAAGAAGTCAAGGAGCATGAATTTGGCTTAGGTGATGTCTGAGGTTGTGGTGGCCCCACTAGAGGGGTAATATTTTTTTAAGGTTTTATTTTTATTTTTTTTAAGATTTTATTTATTTATTTGACAGAGATCACAAGTAGGCAGAGAGACAGGCAGAGAGAGAGAGGGGAGAAGCAGGCTCCCTGCTGAGCAGAGAGCCCAATGCGAGGCTCCATCCCAGAACCCTGGGATCATGTCCTGAGCCGAAGGCACAGGCTTTAACCTACTGAACCACCCAGGCGCCCCTAAGGTTTTATTTCTATATAATCTGTACACCCAAAGTGGGACTCGTACCCACAACCCTGAGATCAAGAGTCACACGCTCTACCGACTGAGCCTGCCAGGTGCCCCTAGTGGAGTAATACTGAGATACCTTTCTAACCATTACCAGTTAAAGGATGGACAAGACATATTTGCATTCTCTTTATAGTACAGGTTAGAGCACCAAATATAAACTGATAATTGGGCTATATTACTTTAACACCCTGTAGAAATATCATCACTAAGTAAAAATTTAGTGTTATTTCCTCAACCCTTTATTGTTGTTTGCTCTATATTAAAAATAGTCACTGGAGAATATTTCTGCACCTTCTGCAAAATTGCAGTCAAATATATCTGGCATGTTTCTTACTCCTTAAAAAGTAATCTAGTAAATTCCTTCTGGAATTACCTACTTAGAGAGCAAACCTGCTTTTTCTAAAACATTCTGACTGATGCCTTCTCTTAAATGGTCAGTTGGATGGAGGGGAGTAATGAATTATTTGGAATTCAAAAGGCTTTTCCTGGGTAATCAGAGCTTCCCTTTTATCCAGCAATAGGAAGTTTTCCTTTCCAAACCATTTACTCCTCTGCTTGGACTGCCAGGAAGCTTAGTGCTAAATGTAATTCCTACTAAGTTCTATCTCGTTTTTTTCTGGTCTCCCTTTAGCAATTCTTTTTTGTTGTTGTTAAGATTTTATTTATTGATTGATGTATAGAGAGCGAGCACAAGCAGGCAGAGGGAGAACCAGGCTCCCCGCTGAGCAGAGAGCCCAGTGGGGGACTGGATCCCAGGATCCTGGGATCATGACTCTAGCGGAAGGCAGATGCGTAACCAATTGAGCCACCCAGGTGCCTTAGCAATCCTCTTTTTAAAATGTGCTTTGTTTTTTGTTATTGTTGTTTGTTTTTTTTTTTTAAAGTAAGCTCTACACCCAGTGTGGGGCTTGAACTCACCACCCCCAGATCAAGAGTTGCATGCTCTATGGACTGAGCCCGCCACACACCACTTTTTGTTTGTTGTTAAGTCAGCTTTGTTGGGGTGCAGTTTACATACAGTAGATGCATGGATTGTCCATGTACAGCTCAAAAGGGTTTGGACATACTTACATACCCGAGTAATCCAGTGACGGGGGTGTGGGTAAGAGGAGGCAGCTGCTGTCAGGAGAATGTGCCAGCAGGTGGAGAGGCCTCAGGTGTGCATGGGCAGGCCTCCACAACCAGGAAGCGTGTGCCAGCCTCCTGGCAATGAGATAGTAGGCCCTTGATCAAACAAGGTGTAAACGCAGGGCATCAGTTCCCAATGTGGAGTCCGGGGAAGATCTGGAGCACAGTACCAGGTGTCCGAACCTCCAGCTTCAGCATGTTGGACTCTAGTCTTTAGATTTGCCTTCGGGGTTAGGTCCCTGGCCTGGGCTGGGGGTGGGGACGAGGCTGCCAGGGACTGGGAACCAAGGGAATCTGGCCAGCTCTTCTGAAAAGTAGAAGGGGAAGAAACTGTATTTATCAGAGTCATTGGTGTCTGTCGTCAGTTCCAGCCCCACCTCTCTCCTAGCAGAAGCAGGTGAACAAGAAGAAAAGGGAATGCCAGCATCCGGGATGAACTAAGTGGGCAGATGACCATTTACTCCCATTTACTTGTTTCCAGAGATGCTGACCTCGTCCCTTTTCTTGGCAGTCACTCAGCAAGTGCTCCCTGTCTAGCGAACGCTCCAGGGAAGGGCTCAGTACCTCTTTTTGTCTAAGTGAATGAATTATCTCCACGTTTTCAGACTCAGCTGCCAGGAAGAGCCTTTTGAGCCCAATCAACCAATTGCTTGGTGTCTCCAACCATTCATTCAAGGAAGGCAGCAGCCAGATGGGCTGTGGTAAAGGAGGTGTTCAGCCCCTTTATGTAGCCATTTGAGAAGATGCTGCCTGGTCTGGAGCACCAGGGGACAAAGAGGAGGAAGGGGGCTCTATCCTATCGCCAAGGGAGCTATCCCTTGTGCTCCTCATCGGAAATGATGCCCTTGCAGGGCACCTGGGTGGCTCAGTTGGTTAAGTGACCAACTCCTGGTGTCAGCTCGGGTCATGATCTCAGGGTCGTGGGATCGAGCCCCCATCAGGTTGAGATTCTTTACCCACCCTCCCCTTCCTCCTGTACTGCTCCCCTTGCTCCCACTCTTTCTCTCAAATAAATAAATAAATAAAATTTAAAAAAAAAGAAGGAAGGAAGGAAGGAGGAAAGAAAAGGAAAGGAAAAAAGAAAAGAAAGAAAATGATGCTTGGTCCTGGCATGGGAGGTAGTGTGTCTTCCACTGAGATGGGGGACACTAGAAGAGGAGCTGAGTGGAGACGGAGTGTAATGAGCTCAGTTTTAGATGTGATCATTTCGAAGGGCCAGTGAGACGTTAAAGGAGAAGGATCTAATAGGCCATTAGATATACACATTGATGGTTAAATAAATGTCCAAGTGATGTTGACTTGCTAGTGAATTGCCTGCACTGGGGTGGGCTTCCTCAGAGCCCACTCTGTTTACTCTGGTGCTCCCGCCCCCTGACCAGAGCTACTGTGGGCTCCATAGCTGGTCTATTATATGCATATTTTTTACAGTCGAACACTGCAGAGAGATTGAGTCCTGCTGCAATTTACAATTCTTCGAGACAACTGTGGTTAACAGTTTAGCAAATAACCTTCCCAGTGTTTTATGCCAAGGCTCATTTTTATATATAAGTGAGTTGTCATATATAGATGAAAGGTTTATATATAAGTGAGACTTCATATTCATATATATTCAGCTATATATATCTCACTTATGTATACAGAAGTAGATACACAACACATACCATGAGTCCCGTTCTATAATCTGTTTTCTTCACTTAGTACTGTGTGGTGGATAACATCCCATGTCAGTACTTAAAGATCTACGTGAGGGGCCTCTGGGTGATCAAGCATCTGCCTAGGGCTCAGGCTCAGGTCAGGTGGGCTCAGGTCGGTTCAGGTCATCATCTCCAGGTTCTGGAGTCAAAGCCGTAAGTCCAGACCCAACTCAGCAGGGAGTCTGCTTCTCCTCCTGCCCCTCCCCACTGTTCGTGCTCTGTCTCTCTCAAATGAGTAAATAAAAAATCTTTTAAAAAAAGTAAAGAACAGGGGCGCCTGGGTGGCTCAGTGGGTTAAGCCGCTGCCTTCGGCTCAGGTTATGATCTCAGCGTCCTGGGATCAAGCCCCACATGGGCCTCTCTGCTCAGCAGGGAGCCTGCTTCCCTTCTCTCTCTCTCTCTGCCTGCCTCTCTGTCCACTTGTGATCTCTCTCTGTCAAATAAATTAAGAAAAAAAAAAAAGTAAAGATATACTTTTTCAACGGCTGCATAGCCTTCTATTGTGTGAATATACCGTTATTTATTTAAACAGCCCTCGCATTGACACACCTTAAGCTTGTTCTCAAAGTATTTGCTATTATAAACAACACTGCAACAAAATACCCTCATGATACATTTTTGGGTAACGGTCCAATTATTTCCTAGAAGAAATTCTTAGATGTAAAACCCAGATTTTAAGTTTTCGTGTAGATTTGTAGATTTCCTCCTGCTGAGCTTGCATCAGTTCGAACTCCTAGGAACAGGGTATGGGAGGCTTGCTTTTCTCCCTCTGGGCATTGTTCTTCTCTTTTTCTGTGCCATTACGCTAGGTGAAACATGTAATCTCATTGTTTTCATTTGCGTTTCTTTGATTATTAATAAAGACAAACATCTTTTCATTTGTGTCTTAGCTGTTTGTGTCCTGTCCATCCCCCAGGTTGCCTGTTTACATCCTTTGCCTATTTTTTCTGGAGTCTTTGTCTTTCTCCTAAGATTTATAAACGTTGTTACATACTATAGATATTCATCCTTGGTTGGATGGTGCAAGCATGTCCTAACCAGCTTTTGTCTTTATTAAATGTATTTTGCAGCATCTTTGGATACATTACAGTTTTTCTTTGTTATGTAGTCCTACCCATACCGATCTTTTCTTTTCTGGTTTCTGGCTTTGGATTATGCTTAAAAAGCCATAACCCATCCAAATTTATAAATATATCTTTCTATGTTTTCTTCTCGTACTTTACCCTTTGAATTTTTATGTAAAATGCAAATCTAATGATGTCACTTCTTGGCTTGCCCTACCTGCGATCCTTCTGGTCCCCGCTGGGAGCACATCCCCTCAGGCCTTGAATGGCTTGGGCTCCCTTCAGCTCATCAGACACACCAGCCATCCTGAATGCCCCCAGCTAGACCACACCACTCTGCTTCCTACTTCTGCTTCCTGCTTCTGGCTGGAATGCTCAGGTGTGACTTCCCTTTCCCCAGCAAGGTAAACTCCTAAACAACCGTCAGGGCTCTTCTCAAAGGCACTTCCTCTGAGAAGCAGTCCTCCATCCCGGTGTGTGTTAAGTGCCACCCCCTGCCCCCCTTCCTGATCCTGACACAGGCTTCTCCTAACTCACAGATTTTTGGTTTATGCCTCTCTTTCCACTCCAACCCTGTGAGCTCCCTAGGGCGTGGTGCGGTATCTGGCGCTTAGTATAGTGTGGGTGCTAAGCCCACCTCTGTGATCCCACTGGCATCTTAGCAAACTCAATGTGCTAACAGTGTGGAATCTGGGAGACCAGTTAGAAGTCTCCAGGCAAGAGTGATAGCTAAATGCAGATAGATGGTAAGGCCCGAACTGAGGCCGTCCGTTTGGAGAAAAGAGGATGGATAAGAAACAGATTTAGTAAGTAGGACAGGTAGTGCTTGAGTAGTGTTTTGTCTGAGGCGTCTCCTAAGTGTTCAACACACAAAATCAGAATGTCAGCCCATCAGCACAGTCCAGACCTTTTGATCTTTGTATTATTTGGTGTTTAGAATAAACTGCTGCTGCTCTTCCTTCCCACGAAGCTGTGTAACCTTGGCTGGTCATGACCTCCAGTCATCGTCTGTCAAGTAGAGACGGCCCACCATCTCCAAGGGCAATGGTGAGATTGTTTCAATTAAATGTCACGGTGATAAGAGCCTTCACGGCCCCTGGCGCTTACTACCATTTAGTAGGTGTTCTCTCTCCGGTTCTGCCATCCCCTTCGTGGGTGACTGGGTCAGTTGCCGTCGTCTGACTGATCTGAAGGGTTCCTCGAGAGAGAGGCTGAAATCGGCTTTCATCACTGGGTTTCTGTCAACCCCAGGCATGCCCTGACAGCTGGTCTCCATCTGTCCCCACCAACTCTCTGCTCTGCTCACCCGTGCTTCCATTTTTCCCATCTTTCCCAGTCTGTTTTCCCCTTCCTCCAGACAGCCTACCAGCATTCAGCCCTTTCTCGGCCCTGCCGTCCTCTTCTATTCCGTTGGCACCATCCGTTTAACCCATTGCAGCCTCCCGCCTGGATTACCACTGTGGCTGTTCTCCCAGCCTTCACCCAACCTGTGCGAGTAAAAAGGCAGGAAGCCCAGCCCTCAGATCATGTGCCCATCCCCTGACCAGCCTCGGGGTCCCTCTCTGAGTGCTCCAGGTCATCCTATGCCCAGTGGGTCTCATTCAGAGGTCTGGGCCTCTTGCCCTGCACACCCCTAGACCTCATATCCTGGCTCCCCAAGCTGCTTGCTCAGTCCATTCTAGCCTCTTGGCCTTTCCCAGCCTGTACCTGCTTATTCTGCCACTTTTTTTTTTTCTTTTTCAACCCAGACCATGCCAGCTTTGATCCTCTGCCCTAGGCTTTGAACCAGACCCTCTCACAGCCAGCATGGAACTCTTTGGAGAAGTCTTCCATCCCATTGCTCACAGCCTATTACTGTGGCTAACACTCTAACACTCTTAGCCCACTATCTCCTTCGGCCAGTCCTCGCTTCCTGCAGCTAGCATTTAGTGAGCCCCTCTGTGTGCCAGGGACTTACAAGGGTAAAGTGAAGCCTAGGTCTGCCGTCGAGGAGCCCCAGTCTAATATGGATGGATTCCAGTGCAGTTTCCTCATCCATAAAATGGGGATTATCCTGTCGAACTACTTCACTGGGGTGCTCTAAGCTTTCTTTGAAACTGCATCTGAGTCTGTCACACAGAGCTCAGTGATGACAATGTGGTGTTGATGGTGTTGACATCCACTTGACAGCTGAGAACATGCTGCGTGGGGCAGTCAGTGATGTGGCTAGAGGGGCAAAGCCAAGTTCAGTGCTCAGGGCACTGCTCCTCCCCTCAGCAGCTCCGTATCCTCCTCGTACCCCTTCGCACCCTTTCCTGCCCCATCTGCTGCTCTAAAATAGGCCGCTGGGATGCAGACACAATCAGGCTAGTGGCCTCACTCCCCAGGTGGAGGAAGTTGCCCATTTTCACCCCAGGCCTGCCTTCATCTCTGGAGAGTGTCCACTTGATCTGCCACTCCCGGTGGGCACCGTGCTTCTCACATGTGCCTGGGGGTGTCGCCCATGAGAACGTGTGTCCTGTAGGAGGTGACAGAGTTCACAGTGCTCCCCCACTTGGTGCCCAGCTCCCCAAAGCTGGATTCCATCAGTCATGTATTGTAGCAAACACTGGTGAGATTTGCTCTTCAGGCTCCAGAATTCTGGGTTAAAGTAAAAATACCTATTTGCTTTAGTGATGGAGGTGAGCCAGGTTCATAAGAAGGCAGCTGGCAGACGCAGGCACAGGAAAGGGGATGACATTGACCAGGCGGAAGCATTCTGGGTATAAAGTCAATGGCAGGTAAAAACACTGCATCTGGGAGGGAGAGGTGGAAACACATTTTTAGCCCAAGATGAAGTGTCCAGTACCTCTTTGAAGGAGTCTTACATCACAGGGGAAAAAAGTCTGTGTCCTTCAGAAATCTATTTGAGTCAAAATAAGGAAGGAAATTGGTTTGTCCTAAAGCCCAGTCCTTTTAGGAAATTTTCTAGGAGATGGGAGGAGGACAGCAAGTTTTCCTGAAAAAAAGATGGAACGTTTTCTACCTTATTTCATTTTTTTTTTTTCCAAATAGGATAAAGCTATTTGGGTGGCTTTAAATTACTGTAGTTATTTTACATTATAAAATCAATATAATATGATACAGAAAATTTGAAAAATTAGAGGAGTGAAATCACCTATTATCCCAATCAACACAGACCTCATTATTTATTCCCACCTGGTCTGTTTTTTGTGTGCGATGTTTTGACATAATTATAACAACACATAGCATATCATTTCCGTGTACTGACATGCGATTCTTCTTTTAAAATTTTTAAGTGTTTTATGAGATACATACAGAAGAGTGCAGAAAGTATGTCTAATTTAAAGAGTAATTTAAAGCAAACACCTGTGTAACTCCCATCCTTTTCAAGGAAGAGACTTGAATATTTGCTGTTCTCAAGAAGCTTCCCACCATGTGTCCCTTCCCAAACACAGCCCCACCTTGGCCTCCCAGAGATAACCAACCACCCTGACTTTCCTGATTTTCTTGGTTTTTTTCTTCCTATGACTATATACCTCCTAAACACTGTAGTTCAGTTTTGCCTGGTTTTGAATGTTCTATGGACCTGTCCTGTATTTACTATTTTGTGGCTTCAGTTTTTTGTGAGATGTTATATGTAGCTGTCGTTAGTTCATACTCATTTTTAGTTTAAAAGAGAAAATGTAGAATTTTTATGTATTTCCATTCAGTCTCTATCCCGAATCTCGACCTTATCGGGTAGCCCAGGTTTGAGACACTTTTCTTTTGATTTTATTTTTAAGTACTCTCTATATCCAATGTGGGACTCAAACTCAAGACCCTGAGATCAAGAGTCACATACTCCACGACTGAGCCAGCCGAGTGCCCCTGGGACACTTCTATAGTTAGGAAAATGCGTTCTGTTCCTCTACTTGTGACTTTCCCCACCTGCGAATAGGGCGGGGTGGGACGGGGTGGGGGATGGGTCTCAGACCGAGAAGCATCGCTGCCCCTCCCTCTTGCTGGCAATGGGCGCTGGCCACTCCGCCCTTTGGCTGGCATTCTACAAAGCAGCCACTCTGGGCCGCTGGAGTCCTGGAGCTGCAGCTGCCGTCCTTCCAAGAGAGCTGACGGAATTATTTCTGGGGCCTGCAGACAGCTGGCGAGAGCGGGGAAAGCACAGCAGGGCTGAGGAATCCGCCAGAAGGTCCGCCTGGGGAAGGGTTATGGTGGTGATGGTAACTGCCAGTCACAAAAGCCTGGTGCTTTCTGGCTGAGGCCTCGGTTGCAGGCCGGGATTCTCATCTCCCGTGTGTGTACACCTCCCTGATCTGGGCACACAGAAAGGGATTTACTCCCCTTTACTGGTGTTTGCTGGTGCTCAGTCTCCCCCAGCCTCAAACGTAAAGCCTCCGGGGCCAGGGAGCACTTGAAAGGAGCAAGGTTTCTGGCCAGACCCAAAGGCTGCACGCAGGGGCCGTGACGCACTGAGTGTCACATACGTGTCACCACGCAGCAGGCCTCTTCGATCCGGACGCCACACACGCTCGCCCTTACTGTCAGCCTGGCCTTCCCACAGCGGTCGGTTTCTCTCACGGCTAATCTCGAACAGATGGTCTGCAGCTCCATTTCTTACCACTCTCTTGGGCTAATCCCTTGGAATTTCACTCTTCCCTCTGTGCCCTGTTGGTGGAGTCCCACCAGGCCGGGCGGCCCTGTGAAGCCATGGGATTAAGACTTCTTACTCCATCTTAGCCTAAGGACTCGGCCCACTTGGGTCCATAGACGCCTTCCCAGAAGCCAGGCCCGCCCGCCTCTCAGGCTTTACTGATAGCAGCTCCTTTGTCCTTGTTTCTTTATGCTTCTTCAAGAACAATCCCTTGTTCTCCACATTGGGCTCTTGTGGCTTATGGCTGCAGGACGAAGGGTCCAGTGTATCTCCTGGGGGTGTAACATCGACCCCAGCCCGTGGAGTGTCCGCCCCCTCATGTGGGACCACTTGGCTTGATAGGCGCTTTTTTCTGCCTCTGGATCTCCAGAAGACGCCTGAGCCCCACATGAAAGACAGACCTGCCCTTTTACCTTCCCCAGTTCTCTCCCCACGGCTAGGTTCTACCTCCAGAATCTCTCCAAACATTTTGTACAAAACTCCTGGGTGACCCAAACAAGGCCCACCATTCAGATCCGCCCTCAATGGCAATGCTGGCCTGGTTGGTTGGAGAGGAGACTAGGAAGAGTCTCGGGCTTCTGGGTGGGTGATAAGGGATGGCGCAGCTGGTTTTGGACAGGCTGCGTGTTTGTGAATGGTCCATGGGCATTTGGATGTGAAATGCCCTCACACCCTCATTGGCATAGAATAGTTTCCGGATTCCTGCTTACCCTGGAAAGCAGGGTCCCAGGTACTGAAGAAATCCGTCATAAGGCAGGTAAAGTGTGATCATGGGACGTGGTTAGAGGTCGTGCAGCGGAAATGACTGTGAGCTTGTCTTTTTTATTTTGACTTGACACCTAATTGTTATTTTCATGAGTTCATACAAATTGACTAGGCCAGTGAAAGAGGTGCGGGACTGCAGGGTTAGAGACGATGGTGAGTTCACAGGTGTCACTTTGCTTTATACCCGACATGGATGTTATAAATACCATTTTAAATCGACTCAAGAGTTGATAAAGCCAATTAAGAATTATGAAATTATATTTGCTTTAATATTAGTTAAGAATTGTTTAGTGCTTTACTGTTTAGAAAGGCAGTTCACTTTATTAAAAAATTATATGTATTAAAGCCTTCGCTGTTGCCCACTCACCTCAAACTTCCCTTCTTGGCTCTTGTGTTCTGGCCAACCTTTCATCTGTTCTCATTTTTCATCTCGGGGGAATCATTGAGGATGCTACAAGTGCAAGTACTCCCATCTCCCCCGCCCCCACAACCCCCTTTAGGGTCGGCTCTCCCAGTTCCATTCTGTTACCTTTTCCTATGTGTTGATCAGAGGAAGAAAAATAGCTGCGTGTTTTGGTTTTCTTTTACTAACCACTGCCAATATTGCCTTTTGGTCCTTTGGTAAATGTTATCTGCTTGGAGCAAAGGAAAAGCCACACCATTCATTGTCCCCAGCAACCAGAGCTGGCTTCCCCTGCCCTACCAGTTAGCAGCCCATTGGCCATTAGGGTTGGCTTACCCGCTGTGGATCCTTCGTGCCCAAGGGCAGGTGTGTGCGCTTGCCATGCGTGTGCCTTGATATCACAATGACCAAACCCATTGTCTGTAAAATCACACCTTCATCTGCAGGCCGAAGAGGAAATGGGAGTCTTAAACCAGCCCCTATTCAAAAGGAAATCTGTCCCCTGCAAACCCGATTCCTATCAAGTTTGTTTTAAGGTCTCTCTGCGGGAAGCATCCCTTTTGCCCCATTCTGGCCCCACGAGTCTTTGTGGAGCCCAGGAGTCCCTGGCCCCCTCCAGTGAGCTGCCGGCAGGAGGCAGCTGTGCGGGCCAGACTGCTGGCTCTCTGCGTCTCACACCTCACTGCAGGCACAGGGGAGCTGGGGAAGGTGATGACAGAAGCAGGCACATGCAAGACGCGGTGTTCGGGTTGGCATTTCCTTGGCAGGACCACACTGCGTGCCTTCTAAGAGCCTGGGCTTGTGTGCGTTTCACGAATGAGAAGCAGCAGCTGCCATGACCTTGACCGTCCAGCCGGCAAGGTGCCCCCTGTGCAGTTTTGCATTGGAACGGCTCACTGCGGTAAGCAGCAGGAGGGTGGGCAGTACGGGAAATTGTCCTTTATCCAGCAAGACGGTTATTAGCAAACAGCAGTCACTGTCACTGTTTTAAACATAAAAAGGCTTTCTCAGGAGACACTGCACTCCCGGGTCATTCGGTGCTGCTCCCCCAGCTCGTGCATCACCTTGGCTTTCACCCAGCAGGGGTTTGGGAACATAAGGACTGCGTGCCACAGAATTAGGAAATTGGGGAATATATACCGCGTGCAGTTGGCTAAATCTTGGCGTATCAAAGATACCCATCTTGCTGTGGAAGGCATCATTGCTTCCCCACATAAATTGTAGAATTCTTAAGATCTGCACATTTGCAGTGTACCTGCATCCTCTCAGTCCTGACTGCCTCTCCTTTTCAAGGTCACTGTTGGTGGAGACCAAGGACTGAAGGATTAGTCAGGGTAGACTTGAGGAATCTCTGCAGCTCTAGAATTCCATAGTTCTGAGTTATTCCTTCTAATACCATTTAACTCCCTGGCATGCTTCCATTTCTGCCTGGGAGGACAGCCATGTGGTTTGAATTCTTTCATTTGCATAGATGAAATAGCTGGGTGATCAAAGTTTTGGATTAGACAAATGGGGATGTGGGATACAGCCAGAAGTCCTTAAAGGAGGTGACATTTATTTTAAGGCACAGTTGTTACTTAATGATGATTTGATTATAATGTTCACTTCTGTCTAATGTAGTATCTTAGTCAGCTCGGGCTGCTGTAATAAAAATACCATAGACTGGGTGGCTTAAACCATAGAAAATTACTCCTCACAGCTCTGAAGGCTGAGAAGTCCAAGATCAAGGCGCTGGCCAATTCACTTGTCGGTGAGGACTCTCCACCTGGCTTGCAGATGACTGACTGCCTTCTCTCTGTATCCTCACAGGGGGTGGGAGCTGCGGGGGAGCGGAGTAGAGGGAGAGAAGGAGGTGAGGGGTGTCAGAGATCACCTGTCACTTCTTCTAAGGCCGCTAATCCCGCTTATGAGGACTCTGCCCTCATGACCTAGTTCCCTCCCAAGACCCAGCTCCAAATACTATCACACTGTGACTGGGGCTTCAACATAGGAATTTTGGGGCTGATACAAACGTTCAGTTCACAGCGTATGTAGTAAACCATTGGGCCGATATTGGCTCTGTCTACACAGTAACTGTGTTTGGAATAAATGAGTGATTTGAAGCACCATAAATTAGTAAAACGGATACCAACGGTGACCACCTGACAAGAACGTTTTCTGAATATGGAGGGAAAGACAATCATAGCTAGTGGCATTTAAGGAGCTCATGAGTATGTATTTCGTGTATTTCAACAATGTGCTCAAATCTTTTCCCTCCCGAGGGACTCTCTAAGAGGGCCAAGGTGTCTTCCCCACTCACCCACCCCCTCACCGCATTATGTTCACAAATGTACGTACACAGACAGAAGGCTTATTGCAGAAAAAGATGCCAGGAACATCTTTTCTTCATTTAGTTTAGCAAAGACTAGCAGGGAGAGCTGGAGGACTGTGTGCTAAGGAGGTTACTGGGGGAGGTGAGAAGCGTAATGAATGCCAACCTCACTGGTGAGGGGGACTGGGCAGGATGAGACTTCTTGGCCAGCCAGACAATTTGGAAATCTAGAGAAGCGTGGGGCCGGTATACTGGTGTAGCAAGACCATCTTCCCACCGTCACCAAACCACTCCTCTCACTCTCAGCTCTGGCTGTCTGGTACTACGTGAGACACACCTGGTTTAAACCAATTCCTGGTAACTTAGTTTTTAGGCAAGAAGCGTCCCATTACCCGTTAGTCACTTTGTAATACAGTTTGGGTCTCTGTCACTCATGAGACTGAAGCTCTTGAGAGCAAGGCCTGTGTCTTCCTCAGGGCTGGGTCTGGTGCTTGACACTGGAAGAGACTGAGGTTCCAGACTATTTGAGGGCACACAGATGTTCATTTTTGTTCACACGTAACCCTAGCGTGTTCTGAAGCTAGACGTCTGCCAGAGGGTGGGGCTGGAGGTCCCAGCACCCACAGAACCGGCTCCACCAGGCGGCGCCCCTCCATGTTGGCAATATGGCCCGTGGCCAGGAGCCTAAGCTCTTTTCCGCTAGGGCTGCCGTAACAAAATACCACAGACTGGGGGGCTGATAAAACAATGTATTTTCTCACCGTTCTGAGGCTGGCGGTCTGACATGAGGGTGTCAGTGTGGTCCGTTTCCCGGGAGAACTCTCTTCCTGGCTGGTAGATGGCTCCTTTCGCACTTGGCCTTTTTTCAGTCCTTATGAAAAGGCCTAGTGGTGGGTGGGGGACTGAGCCCTATGGCATCTCTCCTTATAAGGATACTAAGCCTGTGGGATCCGGGCCCCACCCTATGATCTCATTTAACCTGAGAAACTTCCTCAGCGGCCTCACCTCCAAATGCGGCCACACTGGAGGTAAGGGCTGTCTGGTGTGATTTTGGAAGAACAAAACATTCAGTTCACAACAGCTCTGGGCATCGTCTGGCTTTCAGTCCCTACTTTGTTGCAAACTTGCTGTGTGACCTTGAGGATGGTTCCTTTAACTTTTCTAAGCCTCAGCCATCCCAGGGCGATAATGGCACAATCAAGCTGCGTATCCCAGGGCATTGTAAGGATCAAAGAAGATAAGGCAAATGATGGGTTTAGTGAGGACCCCAGTATACAGTAGGTGTGCACTGATTTTTAGCATTAATAGGGTCCCCTGAGTTATGAGAAGGAGTTCCCTCTGAGGTTATCCTGGGAATCTAGTCTATTCAGAGCTAGGTTAACTGTCAGGGATTTCTGCAAGAAAGAAGAAAAAGATAGTTTGGGTTGGGGACCCAATTTTATCCTATTATAATTTGAAAATACAGAAAACCATGAAGAAGATAAAAATCCCCTGTAACTCTTCTACCCAGAACCAACTCTGATAACCTTTCTGTTAACTCAGACATGAATATGAATCTGATCCTTCTTGCGGAGTTGTGTGGTCTTTTCATTTCCAAAACTTCTGTTTCCGCCTCTTTAAAAAGGAGACTAAGGTTCCTACTTCTCGGGGTTAGTCGGCGCGTGGCTGAACGCACGTGAAGTGTGCCAGGCACGGGGTGTTAGCTTACTAAGAGCAATTGCTCTCATTTCTACTGAAGAAGACACCCTCGGGGTTTGATACCAGCATCAAAGCTCAGATGGGAATTCCCAGTAATTCATTATCACATCACCCTTCCAAGGACCCCCCCTCCCCCTGCCCTTCAGGTGTGCGCTCTAAAGCAAATCAATATTCCCTTTACAACACTGACAGAAACAATAAGCGGTTTCCCAGCATGAATACTGCTGTTTTTCCTCTTGCCCTAGAGCAGTTTTAAAAGGTGAGGATTATATATTTGCACAGGGGGCTGGAAGTGGGGGTGCCTTCTTTCGGCCACCCCTACCACCACCATCACTTCCCTATAGTGCAAACTGAGAAGTCTCCTTTCACTGTCACCCTTGGCCTTGGCTGTGTAATGGGAGACAGGGAGATTGTATCTGTCAGCCTTTCTGGGCTTCCTTTGGCCAGGATGGTTGTATCCCTCACCTGTGAAGAAATTCATTTCCTAATTGCATATTAAAACTCCAGTTTTCAGATTTTAGGACAAAAGATCAAATATACTCAGCTTCATCTGACTTCAGACAATGAGCTTGTGGCAGCGACTGTCCCATCTTCCCATCTCTGTCACCTGACTCCCCATGGCCTCTTTGCTCACCACCTTCCTCACTAGGGGAAGGGCCCCTTCTCCCCAGAGGTTGGACTGACACCTATGGGGAGGGGTGCAGGTATTCCTGGGAAACAGCTGTTGCTGTGTAAGGGAACGGGGTTCACTCCCACCACCTGTCCTGTTCCTCAGCGCCACCCTCAGCAGCAGCCCCACAAGGGACTGGCCTCTCCTAACAGCAGGAGAGCCTCAGGGTCTACCCTGAATGGCCCCAGCCAACTTTCTTGGTGTCGGGACTCCCATGCATTCCAGCCTGGTCAGCTTGACAAAAATTGCTTAACCAGGTGTGTCTAGGAGAGCAGGGTAAGATCACCAGATAGCTGACCCATCTCCTTACAAGAGATATTCCTTCAACAGGTTCTAAAGCCTTTTCATCCTGAGAGACAGCCTCCTCACAGCTTACCTGGTGGCAGGCAAATGAAATGACAGGAATAAGAGGAAATCTGTTGGGTCCTCTGCTCTGTCCACAGTAATTTCCGGTACTGGAAAAGGGATGAAAGCTGAGCATTGTCCCGAACATACCCAGAAAACGAATACGTAACGGCCTACTACTTCTCATTGCTTGAAGCCTTTTGATCGTGTTGGGGTACAACAAGTAGATGAGGCCATTCTTTCATTTGTTCACTGGTTTCAAGTATCCTGTACTGGAGGCTGGGGCTGAAGAGGGAGCAGAAACAATGATCACTAATAAGGCTTTTGACCTTGAGAACCTTAGCACACAGGTGCAGAGAGACTCAGGGCCATGAAGTCTATGAAGGGGCAGAGAGAGTCGGGGAAGGCTTCTTAGAAAGGGGGATAACTGGATTAGGTCCTGGAGAATCAGCTCCAAGAGGAAGAGAATAGTTAGTGGTCAAAGAGGTCCACTTAGGGGATGATCCATTTTGAGTTGATTTTTGTGTAAGATAACATCATTTGCTGAAAAGACTATCTCTCCTCCGTTGAATTTTTTTGCACCTCTGTCAAAAATCAGTTGCCCATACTGACGTGAGCTATTTCTGGATCTTTATTCTGTTCCAGTGCTTTTGTATCTATCCCCCACCCGTACCACCCAGCTTTGATTACTGTAGCTATGTAATAAGTCTTGAAATCAGGTAGACTAATTCCTCCCATTTTATTCTTCTTTGTCAAAATTATTTTTTAATTTTTATTTATTTGAGAGAGAGAGAAAGACACCCAGCAGAGGGAGAGGCAGAGAGAGAGGGAGAGACAGAGAGAGAGGGAGAGGCAGAGAGAGAGGGAGAAGCAGATTCCCCACTGAGCAAGGAGCCAGACATAGGCCCAAGGATCATGACTTGAGCTGAAGGCTTACACTTAACCAATGAACCACCCAGCACCTCTGTCAAAATTATTTTAGCTTTGTCATTTCACATAAACTTTGACAATAAGCTTGCCTCTGTCTACAAAAGATTTTTGCATTAAACAGTATATATCAATTTGGGGAAAATTGGTATCTTTACCCTGTGGGGTGTTCTAATCTATGAATATGGTATATCTTTCCACTTAGATCTTTGATTTCTTTCATCAGCGTTTTGTGGTTTTTAGCATATAAATCCTGTATATGTTTTCTTAGATTTATGTCTAAGCAGGGGCACCTGGGTGGCTCAGTGGGTTAAGCCGCTGCCTTTGGCTCAGGTCATGATCTCAGGGTCCTGGGATTGAGTCCCGCATAGGGCTCTCTGCTCAGCGGGGAGCCTGCTTCCCTCTCTCTCTCTCTGCCTGCCTCTGTGATCTCTCTCTGTCGGATGAATAAATAAAATCTTTAAAAAAAAAAAAGATATATGTCTAAGCATTTTAATTTTTTTGCATGCACATGTATTCATTGCTAGTATATAGAAAAACTAACTTTTTGTATGTTAGTCTTGTATCTTGCATTTTGGCCAAACTCATTTATTTGTTCTAAGAGAATTTTTTTTTTTTTTTTTGGTAGATTCTTTGGAATTTTCTCCAAAGATGATCATGTCATCTGCAAACAGGGACAGTTTTATTTTTTTCCCTTTTTGATCTATATGCCTTTTATTTCATTTCTTTTTTTTTTTTAATTTGAGTGAGAGAGAGAGAGAGCACGAGAGGGGAGAGGGTTGGAGGGAGAAGCAGACTCCCCATTGAGCAGGGAGCCCGATGTGGGACTCGATACCGGGACTCTGGGATCATGACCTGAGCTGAAGGCAGACACTTAACAGACTGAACCAACCAGGCACCCTCACTTCATTTTTTAATAGCTGGCTAAAACTCCCTTTGTTGAACAGCAGTGAAAACAGTGGACATCCTTGTCTTGTTCCCAGTTGTAAGGGGAAAGCATTCAGTCTTTAAGCATTAAGTCTGATGTTAGCTAACTAGGTGAGAACATCATGGATGTTCTTTATTAAGTTGAGGAAGTTAACTTTTATTCCTACTTCTCTGAGAGCTTTTATCATGAATAGATGTTTGGATTTTGTCAAATGCTTTTTCTGCATCAAGTGATACAATTATGTGATTTTTTCTTCTTTAGCCTGTTAATATGGTGGATTACATTGATTAAATTTTCAAATATTGAACCGACACTGCATGCCTGGAATAAATGCCATTTGCATGGTGTAAAATTCTTTTTACATATTGCTGAACTCCACTTGCCAATATGTCGTTAAGAATTTCTGTATCTATATGCATGAGGGATATTACTCTATAGTTTTCTTTTTTGGGTACTGTCTTTGTCTGGCTTTGGTATCAGAGTAATACTGGTTTTACAAAATGAGTTGGGAACGTTTCCTTCTTTCTGCGAGAGATTGGCATTCATTCTTTAAGCATATGGTAAAGTTCTCTAGCTTTTTTAAAAATAGTTGTTCTGGGGGACCCAATCTGGAGCAAGTAAAGCTGAATCTTGGGATTGGGGCTTGAGTGAAGGTGCTTTAGGTGCTTTTCCAAAGCTCTACAGATGAACTAATTAAGTGTGCAGCCCGCTGTGGGGTCTGGTGTGGTAGTAGCCTTGAGGAAGGATGGGAGGGTGAGCTGAAGCAGAATCTGTTTAAAGAATGACATGAATTAAACAACGGGAAGGCTTAGAGAATTTGGCTCACAGAGACATGCTCCAGGAGCCCCTGCTATCTTTGGGACCATATGGTATAATGGGGACATTGGTCATGCAAAGCATCTGGGTTGACTTGGCTGCTTAGAAGCCATTGATTCCTTACTTAGCAATTTTCGCTTTCTCATTGGTAAAATGCAGCTCCTCGGGTTGTTTCGAGAATAAAACAATATGGAAATGCTTTTGAACCTACATTGATGTTTCTTTGGGCCCCAGATTTCCTCCTCACTGCCGCTGTGTGTGTCATGCTTCCCAGTAAATCCCAGCGGGAGACTTGGGACCCCAGTCGACTGCAGGACCGATGTCTTAGGCTGTGGAGAAACTTCCTCCCCTTCCCTGCTCACTTACTCTGCCCATGGAGTTTGGGCTCTGAAGGAAGAAGTAGGACCTTGGTTACAGTGAAACGGGACTCTGACCTTGACCAGTGCCTTCCTCTCACCTTTCATAGGAACATGCTTGCCAATTCAGGCAACGTGAGGATTCTCATCAAGGGAGGCAAGGTGGTGAACGATGACTGCACCCACGAGGCTGATGTCTACATAGAGAATGGCATCATCCAGCAGGTGGGCCGTGAGCTCATGATCCCTGGCGGGGCCAAGGTGATCGATGCCACTGGGAAGCTGGTGATCCCTGGAGGCATTGACACCAGCACCCACTTCCATCAGACCTTCATGAATGCTACGTGTGTGGACGACTTCTACCATGGGACCAAGGTAATGCTCCTGTTTGCTTCCCTTTGGCTTCTTCCGTTTGTGGGGCTGCTCCAGCCTAGACCCATGTGAACAGGATGGCCCCCCTCTGTGTTGCTAAAAGGAGAAGGGTGCTCTCCCGGGGCCACTGTGGCAACTGACATAGGGAATTCCAGGCTACATGTCCTAGATCTCCATGACTACCGAAAAGCAGTCGGGCTTAAAAATGCAGGTCTGTTTTACTGATCCCATCACTTACTACCTATGAACTGAGGCCGGACACTGATTTTACGTTTACGTTTCTGTGTCATGTCATGCCGGCCTAGAAGAAGAGAATTCGCTGGTGTTTGTTACTGTGCATGTGTGTGACGGGAGTGAGGCATGGATCTGATGGACTCCCTTAGGTGTGATAAGCTAAATGAATTCCCCAAAGATAGAGACAAAGAGATATGCCTCTTCTAGATGGTTTTTTTTTTTTTTAAGATTTTATTTATTTATTTGACAGAGATCACAGGTGGGCAGAGAGGCAGGCAGAGAGGAAGGGAAGCAGGCTCCCTGCTGAGCAGAGAGCCTGATGCGGGCCTTGATCCCAGGACCCCGGGATCATGACCTGAGCCGAAGGCAGAGGCTTTAACCCACTGAGCCACCCAGGCGCCCCTTCTAGACGGTTTTAATGGCAGCTAATTATGAAACAGACGTAGCTAGCTATCTTGTATTATCTCTCCTAGCTTGTTCATTATTTTTAAAAACAGCTGGGAAAAAAAAAAAAAAAAACTGGTGGCGGGCCTCTTTTCGAGTGGTCATGGACCAATATTTGCAATTATTGAACTGGGCCTGAGCTGCTGGACTTTCCTGAATGCAAAACACAAAAATTCAGGCCTGTGAAACAAATGAATTAGGAGGAAATGACAATTTGCGAAAAGAGTCACACGTGGGTTCTTTTATCCTTATTCTGTGCCCATAACCTCTGTTCTCGCTGCCATTCCTCTGCGTTGTGATTATCTGTCCCATGCCAGACTCTCCGTGAACACTGAACTTCTTAAGGTCTTCTTAAGACCTGACCATATTGTTCTGTCTTCCCAGAGCCTGGCCCTGACCAGGAACCAGAGTAGCTACCCAGTAAATGTTTGTTGAGTGAATAAGTGAATGATGCTTATCTGTTTGGGTCTCTGTACCCAGCTATGCATCAGAGTCACCTACAAAGATTTCTTTTTAAAGAGTTTATTTATTTGAGAGAGAGTCCAAGACTGAGAGAGCATAAGCTGGGGAAGAGGCAGACGGAGAGGGACAAGCAGACTCCCTGCCAAGCAGGGAGCCTGACATGAGGCTCGAGCCCAGACCCCAAGATCATGATCCAAGCTGAAGTCAGAGAGTCAACTGACTGAGCCACTCAGTCAGTTAAATGCAAAATGCAGAATTAAATCAGAATCTCAAGGACTACAAGTCCTTGACCCCAGAGGCAGCCCCTTATGCTGTCTGACTTCCAAAGGCTTTGGCCTCTAATACTCCCCGGAACTAACTATACTATAGTTAGCCCTCTGTCCTACTTTGGCCCACAGCCTCAAATCCCCAGTGGCTCTGCACCCTAATATCCCACCTCTGTTCTACCTGGAGTTCTCAGAGAGCCCTTCTCCCATGCTCAGGTGTCTCCTGCTAGGATCCATTTTCCTGGGGATTCAGTTTCCAGTGACTGACAAGGCTCTCCAAACCCACCCTCGGGGAGCCTGGCCAGTGCAAGTAGATGCTGGCCTTGGGGTCACTGCGCTAGGGCCGGCCCATCTCAGGCAGCTAGCCATTTAGGTCTCCCTGAAGACATCCCCCCTTCCCAGCCCAGAAGCAACAGACCAGATCCTTGAAAGACTGGGCTGGGAGGTGTCACAGTGGCCATGGCCTAGCCTGTTCTGAGACAAGGATGCTCCCAGGACTAGTACTCTAGCACGTGGGGCCAAATCCACCTGCTCTGGCGGAGCCCAGAGAAGTGAGGCCATAGGCAAACCTTCCTACTTTCTCTTCGGAGAATTCCTAGGACCTGTGGGTAATGCTTCACTGATGAAATGGGGCATCCCATCCCCATCAACTTTTACAGGCTCCTCTCACAGGATATGCTAGTGGCAGGATGGTTCCAGAGGGAATGAGCATATCCAGTTCCCCCTCCCCATGTCCTGGAGCCAGGCCAGGCCTGTTTGGTTTGTGGCCATTGTCATTGCTATTTTTGTTGAGGCATAGCCTGAGTACCAAGCCATGCACAAATTCTGAGTATCTGGAATGGTCACGTTGGACACACCCTTGTAACCAGCGCCCAGATCGAGAGGCCACACATTGCCAGACCAAAGTCCCTCCTTATGCCCCCTCCCAGTCACTGCACCCTACCAAGGATAACCACTACCCTGACTTGTAATACCACAGTTTAAAAAGCAGAAACCAAAACAGCTTCGTTGAGCTATAATTCACACACCATACAATTTACCCATTTAAAGTGTAGAAGTCAATAGTTTTTAATATATTCAACATAGATGGGTTCTGACTGTTTACTTTATGTAAATGAAATTAGGTGGTTTGTGCCTTTGCATTAGCTTCCTTAGCTCAACGTTAATTTTGTGCAATTCATTCATGTTGTACTTTACTCTCTTTGAGTGCTTTGCAGTTTGATGTCCCACATGGTACTTACCAATGGGTGTTGGGGGTTGCTAGTCACCGTTGCTGTGAATGTTCCTGTCCTTCTTTCCCCAAATGGACACACCCATTTCAGGGTGGGGGGATTCCTGGAAGTGGAATTGCTGGATCCTAGGGTACACGTGTGCTCAGCTTTAAGAGATGCCACCAAATTGTTTTCCAAACTGGTCACAAGGTCTACTCCCAGCAGAAAAGTTAGAGAGGCCATGGTATTTACCAGCAATATAACTCTGATGACCCCTTGGGTCCCTGCTGGGATCTATTCTTTTTTTTTTTTTTAAGATTTTATTTATTTATTTGAGAGAGAGCAGAGCAAGGAGAAGGTCGGAGGGAAAAGCAGATTCCCCGTGGAACTTGGAGCCCGATGTGGGACTTGATTCTGGGACTCGGGGATTATGACCTGAGCCGAAGGCAGTTGCTTAACCAACTGAGCCACTCAGGCGCCTGGGGGCTATTCTGTAGTGCGCTCAGACCTGGCACCCTAAGTTGTGGCTTTGTCCCCGCCCGGGAGACCTTTAGTCCAAGGTCAGATGCCACGCTGTCACCATGCTATCTACCAGCTTCTCAGAGGGCACACTGGCCTTCTTCATCTTATTTTTTCTCATCGTCATCTGTTGGGACCTCATTAGCCAGCAGTGACAGCTTTTCCCCAGAGAGCCTTTAGCTCTTTATAGCTGATGGAAACCTCAGCACGTGCATCTCCTCCGGAAAACTCAGAAAAGCCCCTGTGCTGTTTTAGCCCCTTCCATGTGCATGTCAGGCTCTAGTTGTGGAGTGTTTATGGGCCCATGGGTCCCAAGCCATGCTCCTGGCCACCGGTGTCACTTAAACCTATCCTTTGTTCTCTCCATCCCCGAAGCAAGACTGGATCGTGATGTCCTTGTGCCCCAGCCCTCAGACTGAGCGTGGTTTCTCCCACAGTTTCCCCTGGACTCAGTTTCTCCTGGATCCCATCTGTAGACCCTGCCCCAAGTTCTGCCTCTGTCTCCTGGCCTCCCAAGAGCTGGTTTCCTGCTGTGGTACTCCCACCCCTCCACTCCCGATCTCCCCTACCCCTGGTGCTCCCACAGCCCGGCACTTGGGCACCCTCTTTCCTCGGGGCACCCACAGTCTCCTGGGGACAGAAAACGTGCTACTGTTGCAGTGCCACTTCAGGGACCCATGTCCATTTAATTATTCACACAGTCTGTGGCGCTTGTTCAGAGGCTGTGCTCCCTGCTAGACCTACGCTGACCTACTTTGTATACATTAGAAGGAAAGTAGCAGTTGATTCACTTTAAGCATCTGGGTTTATAATAGAATATTAATCCTAAGGAATGGCTCACCCTAGTGATTAGCCTAGAGAGAAAGAGAGATCAAGTTGCATCTTTTTGTTCTTGTCCGACAGATCTGCGGAGCCTTGAACCCTGCACCCCCTGAGCTATTGCGTGCCTGTCAATTCGGCAGCAGCAGCCGGGGCTGGGAGAACAAAACAGTTGAAAGCCTGGCTCTTCCGAGAGCATCTGGGTCTCCATTGTACTGGGTCTAAAGGGATTTCTCTAGCACTATTAACGCCTTGCCTGCTTTCAGAGGCTGTGGCAGGCTCTGCCTGGCTCCCCGGGCTCTGCACCCCGTGCTTACAGCCGGGCCCTTGATCCTCCTCCCCGCCTTCTTACACCCTCCCAACCTGCAGGCCCTGCCCTCCCCCGGCCCAGAACCTGCGTCTCCTGGAAGCAAAGCGTCAAGACCACCTGCTTGTTAATAAGGCAGACGCCATTGAAGAAGGCGCTTATCTCCCGCGGGGGGAGGCAGGGGGCGGGAAGGAGGAAGGATGCCAAGTAACACCAACTGTGTCTGTAAAGGTCCAGGATTTCAGTGGGGTCATGAGGTCTTTTATTATTATTCTGCTTAAGATACTTTTAAGTTACATTTATTCTCTTGTGTGGAGCTGATGTTACATAATAAAGAATGTTAATGCGGGCCCTGGAGCTCCACCACACCAATGACTCTGCAGCGACGTGGAAGATCAGAATCAGGCTTTTTAACCTGTAGGTACAGCCCCTTCACTAAGATGCTGATAGAGGGGGCAGGCACGGGCAATTGGGAAAAGCTTCCCAGATGCCTTTTCTGCCTCCTGTTCTTCCAAAAATATATTAAGAACCACTGTCTAGGCCAGTGGTTTTCAACCCTTGGAAACAAACTACATTAGAACAACACAGGGAGGGGCGCCTGGGTGGTTCAGTGGGTTAAAGCCTCTGCCTTCGGCTCAGGTCATGATCTCAGGGTCCTGGGATCGAGCCCTGACACTGGGCTCTCTGCTCAGCAGGGAGCCTGCTTCCCCCTCTCTCTCAGCCTGCCTCTCTGCCTACTTGTGATTTCTGTCTGTCAAATAAATAAATAAAATCTTAAAAAAAAAAAAAAAAAAAAAAAAGAACAACGCGGGGATGGGAGCCACCCAGGCGCCTTTTCAGCTTAAGTCATGATCCCAGCGTCCTGGGATCGAGCCCCGCACCGGGCTCCCTCCTGAGTGGGGAGTCTGCTTCTCCTTCTCCCTCTGTTCCTCCCCCTCCTTGGGCTCTCTCTCTCTCTCTCTCTCAAATAAATAAAATCTTAAAAAAATAATAATGACTTGGGGGATTTTTTTTTTAAGACACCAGTGTCCAGGACCCATGCCAGATGGGTGAAATCTGTGTCTCTAGGTCTGCCCCTTCCCCCATCGATATTGTTTTTCTTAAGATTTATTTATTTTAGAGAGAAAGGGCTCAAATGGGGGAGGGGCTGAGGGAGAGAGAGAAACCCAAGCAGACTCCCTGCTGAGTGCAGAGCCCAACAGGGGGTCAGTCCCATGACCCTGAGATCCTGACTTGAGCTGAAGTGCAGAGCTGGCTGCCCAACCAACTGAACCACCCAGGTGCCCCCCTGTCTTTTTTTTTTTTTTTTTTTTTGGAAAGCATCCCTGCTGATTCTAACCCGGGCAGGTGGATTAATAAGGAACTTTCTTCACTCCTAAAAGCACTGGCTGTGACTCCTGCAGGCCTGACCCTCGCCTTGTGTATCAAGCTGACATCTGAATCCCATTTGAAAGCTCCGACTACTTTGCCTTGTCCTTGCCAGTCTTATTTATTTGCTCCTCTCCTTCTATTCACAGTCCAGGGTCCGATCAATGGGCTCCCAGATCCCAGCCTGGGTCCAAGAGCCCCTGTACTTGCTAGATTTCCCTGGCCCTGTTTTCTCCCCTCCTGTCTGTATGCCAGTGACATCATCAGGGAGTAAGAAGTTGGCCATGGTAGAGGTGTCATTAAACAGAAGTCCGGCTGGGTCTGTCCCTCTTCGTTGAGGGCCCAAAGACTCCCTCTCGTCTGTGCCAGGGCCATCTGTCACAGAGACAGCCGCCCATTAACTCAAAATCAGCATCAGCAGGACATCCATTCCTCCCTACAAGGGAAGCCAAATCCAAGAAGAGTGCTTGGCCAGCATGAGATCAAGCCCAGGGGCTGTTCTGTGGCGTGGGTTTGGATAGTCTGCCGCATCCCGCCCCCAGTGGAGGGTCCTGACCCTCCCTCCCCTTCTCTCACTGCAGAGCACTGGGTCCTGTCTGGCAGAGTCCTGAGATAGGACAGGCTGGGACATAAATTCCCTTCGCTGGCCAGCCTGCCAACATCCGTACCAAGGAACCCATTTATCCATTGGGCAGACTGTTTTTCTACTTTGCCTTTGAAATGTACTCTTTTGGAATTAACCCTCTAAATGCTGCTCACTTCCTTTTTTTTTTTTTTTGATTCTAGTATTTTGTACATTTCTGTTTAATTCTGGCCAAAATGTCTTTACAGTCTTTTAGCTCTCCAAAAATTTTCAGGACTCAGACTCATATGGTCTTATTTATTTATTTTTTTTTAAGTAGTCTCCATGCCCAGCATGGAGATCAGGTCCTGAGATCATGAACTGAGCCAAGACCAAGAGTTGGATGCTTAACTGACTGAGCCACCCAGACGCCTCTGCGGTCTTGCTTTTTAACCAATGTTCTCAAGTTCACCTGTGTCTTCATTCCTGTAAAAAGCTGGAAGGGACCTTAGAAATCGAGTTCCACCCTCCCACTGATGGAAAATGAATGAGTTGTCCCAGGTCCCGGTGATCATTGGACCTGAATGCAGGTTTCTCTGTCTGAGGGTCTTTTCACCATGCCCCTCAGGGGTTCTGAAAACCCAGAGCAGGACAGTCACCCCTTTCAGACAGCCTGTGACCTCTCAGTGGGCTGCATGCGGGGTCTCCTTGACACCACAGCTCTACACTTGCCTGGACCAGGTGAAGTCATCCCAGAACTGACATGCACTGGGCAGACAGTAGAGCGAGCTCTTTGCCTCCCTGAAATTATGGTGTTAGCAGAGACCGCTTTTCCCAGGAGGAATAACATCCTTCTTAGATGTTGACAGTTTTTGCCATTTACAAATGGGTGTTGTGGGGATTAAGTAAGGATACATGAAAAACGTTTCTCACTATGCCCAGCACAGAGTAAGCCTATGACCTGTGTAGGTCCCCAGCTGTGATGACCCACATCCTCCCTGGACCCACCCGTGGCTCTCTCTGTAGGCTCTGAGATCCATCCACTTTGGCTTTGCAATGTAATTGTTCTACTGTCCATTTAGTGCCCGTGCTGCCTGTATCCCTGGCTTTGCCAGCAGGCCACTCTGATGCACCTTCTCTCAGAATCTACCCTCCTCCCAGCTTGTTTTCCTGGACTGGCTGCTGCCACACCATGCCTGCCCTTCCCAAAGACCCGCCACCCTTCCTACACCATGGTCCTTGCAGGGATCTGCACAGCTAGGCTCCTCTCCCCTTTTGGAATCACCACAGTCCCACTGAAGATGTCCGTGGGCTCGTCATGGAGTGGCTTCCCTGGAGGTTGTCCCTTCTGCCTCTCCCAGGGGGACCCAGCACCTGTGCAGGGCTGTATTCATCTTCTGCTGCTTCTGTACAAATTAAGACAATACCCACGTGCTAGCTCCCAGTTCTGTAGGTCAGAAGTCTGGGCACAGTGGGACTGGGTTCTCTGCTCTGGGTCTCACAAGGTCTACAGTCAAGGTGTCGGCTGGGCTGCTTTCTCATGGAGTTCACAGTCCTCTGCCAAGCTCATGTGCTCATGGCAGAATTCAGTTGCTGGCCGCTGGAGTGCTGAGGTCTCCCTGTCCCTGCTGGCTATCTGCTGAGTCCCATCTCAGCTCCTGAGGCTGTCACCATTCCTTGCCATGTGCCCCCTCCATCGTCAAAGCTGCCACAGAGGCTTCTTCACTTTGAACCCCTCTTCTGTTTCAAATCCCTTGGACTTAGAATCTCTTTTGCCGGAAAGAAAGAACCCTGTCCCTTTAAGAGCTCATCTAATGAGCCTCAGCTCCACGGAGATCATCTCCCTTTCTTTTTTTTTTTTCTTTTTTTTTTTTCAAGATTTTATTTATTTATTTGACAGAGAGAGATCACAAGTAGGCAGAGAGGCAGGCAGAGAGAGAGGCAGAGAGAGAGGGGGAAGCAGGCTCCCCGTGAGCAGAGAGCCCGATGTGGGACTCGATCCCAGAACCCTGAGATCATGACCTGAGCCGAAGGCAGAGGCTTAACCCACTGAGCCACCCAGGCGCCCCTCATCTCCCTTTCTTAAAGTCAATTGTATCGTATAACAAAACACACGGGTGATGGTGCCCCATCGTATTCACAGGGCCCCTTCCATACTCATGGGAGGGGACTGTACGGGGCGTGGTTCCCTGGGAGTCATGTGCCTACCATTGGGCTAGGGACATCCTGTGCTAAAACTATGGCCAGCATATAGACATTTTGCCCTGGTCTGTCTCCAATCCACCAGTTTTGCTTCAACTACTTAAATCTTTTGAAGGCTCCATATTTACAATTTTTAAATTCAAAATCACCTTAGCCACCCTTCACTTCACCAGCTCTCCACGCCTCCTGTCGTTTTCCTGCCTGAGAACCTGTCACAACTCCCTGTTGTCTAAGACGTCAAGTTGGGATTTCTGGGTCATCACCCTGGACAGCTCCCCAGCCGACCTTGCCTCTCCCTCCAGTCCTCATTCCCAACACTTGAACAGGCATCCGCAAGTCCTCATTCCCAACACTTGCACAGGCATCCGCAAGGGGGTTTTCTCTCCCTTTGAACATCCCCCGCTCCTGCGGCCGTCCCTTCCCACCATCCAAGGGAACACTTCAAGGCTACCCGACCGAGCCCACGCCATGTTCTCCCTGCAGCTAATTCAAATCCAGGATCCTGCTTTCTCTTCCCCAGCTGAAATAATTTGTTTTCTTGGGGCTTTCAGATTGTTTCCTGCATAGTTTGTCTTTCGGCCAAATTGAAGAGTATTTGTGGAGCTCAGACCATAATTTACATTTAACTCATGACTCACCACAGACCCACATAGCTTGAAACATAGAGTAGATGTTCAAGAAACAGGTGGATGTCAGCACAGTGTGGTGGTGATGGGCACAGACCAGAGAAGACCACTATAGAATCTGAATTTTAGCTCCATATTGACTGTGTGATTTGGACAAATTAATCTCTCTCTGTCTCTCAATTTCTTCTCTGGGAAATGGAGATTATAATAGTGTCTTATGTGTGTTCATCGAGTTACTATTTGTAAAGAACTTAAAATAATACTTGGTGCTTACCAAGCCCTATATGAGGGTCCATTAAATCAATCAATCACTTGATCGTGCTCCCAAGCCCTGGAAAACACATTTGTGCCATTTCCTCATGAGCCTACATATTAAACTGTTAGGCATCAAATAGGAACTAAAAAGTTGGATTCTCTTCCTACTGTTAGGTCGACTATATGTGTTTTAGATTTCAAACGGAGTCTAATAGTAATGGTGATGATTTCTAGATAATTTTCTCTCCTCTCTTTTTCTCTTAAAAGCAGAAATAGCCAGTCATAAACTCTGCAGGCATCAGGAGCTATTTAAAGATGTCCCACTTCAAATCAGTTACCTTAACAATACCTTGCAACTTTCACTCTACACCTACATTAATTGGCCAGGCAAAATGTAGGCCAGGTTGACCCTTCTTAGAACAAATGTAAGAGGAGATCAATTGTTTCTTATAAATTTTACATCTAGTATTGGAATAAAATCTCCTATGGTGGCCAAGTAGCTCGTCAATTTCTAGAAGAGTGCTTGCAAAAAATTCATCTATGCAGAGATTATTGCTTCTTAAAATCTTTGGTTCAAGAATAGAAAGGAACGCCCCCCCTCTGTGATCCCAGACATACTGAAAACCTTTCATACCTCATATAAGAAGTTCTGCTTTCATACTCTCATCCTTTAGGGTTTAAAAAGAGAAAATAAAAAAGAAAAAACACATATACTGCATGTATATTTCAGTGATACATACAGTACATGAATGATGGATCTTCCTTTTCTTTTGCCTTTTTCTTTTCTTAAAAAAAAAGTCTTTTTTTAATAGTTCAAGGAATATTTGAACATAACCGTGTGGAATTCCTCAAAAATCTTAATTGTGAGTATCTCTTTTCCCAAACCTTGCTTCAGTTGCCTCTGATGTGAAGTTGTCATAGTCTTGTGTTGAGTGTAAGGTACACGTCTTAGAATGACATCCGGTTGGACAGGTAGGAATGTGTGTAGATGCCGAATCTTTTCCCCCTGGTGGTTTCAGCCTCGTGATTCCCTCAAGTGATCAGCACAGCCAAGCACATTTTTTTTTCTCCTTCGGATCCTTTTATACTTCTTGTTAATTAAAAATTAGGAGCTATAATGATCCTTAATTAGTGACTACACAAAGACAAAACTGTGGGCCAACTATAGTAAGAACTTGGTCACTGATGAGTTTTTGTCTCTCATACTCACACACATTCACACACTTTCACATTCTCACACTCACGTGCTCAACCACACACACAATTTTAGAGCTGGAAGTACCACTAAAGATTAATGAATCCAACTCCTAACCCATAAATAGCTTTCGAACTCTCCACAGTATTCTCAATTAATATTTAGAAATAAAATTAGGGGCACCTTAGTGGCTCAGTCAGTTAAGCATCTGCCTTTGGTTCAGGTTGTGATCCCAAGGTCCCGGGATCGAGTCCCTGGTCCGGCTCCCTCCTCGGTGGGAAGACTGCTTCTCCCTCGCCCTGCTTGTTCTTTCTCTCTGTCTCCCTCTCAAATAAATAACTAAAATCTTAAAAAAAAAAAAAATTAAACAATATATGTCGGTGATCTTTGTTTTGGGGGAGGAGTATGAATGGAATGAAGAAGGTCATGATTAGGTAATCTAGGAAACCACCTTTTTTTGTTTTAATCCATGTAATTTTTTTTCTCAACAAATTGATGTAGGTGTAGTGGACATACAGTAAATCGTGCGTATTTACGGCATATGGTTTGAGGGGCGCCTGGCTGGCTCAGGTGGTGGAGTGTGTGACTGATTCTTGATCTCAGGGTTGTAAGTTGGAGGCCTGCATTGGGTGTAGAGATTACTTAAAAAAATAAAATCTTGGGCATCTGGGTAGCTCAGTTAAGTGTCTGCCTTCGGCTAAGGTCTTGATCTCAGGGTCCCGGGATCAAGCTCCACATTGGGCTCCCTGCTCGGCGGGGAGCCTGCTTCTCCTTCCCCTCCCCACCTGTGTTCTCTCTTGCTATCTCTGTCTCTCTCTCTCAAATAGATAAATAAAATCTTAAAAAAAAAGACATATGTTGGGACGCCTGGGTGGCTCAGTTGGTTGGACGACTGCCTTCGGCTCAGGTCATGATCCCGGAGTCCCAGGATTGAGTCCGGCATCGGGTTCTCAGCTCCATGGGGAGTCTGCTTCTCTCTCTGACCTTCTCCTCACTCATGCTCTCTCTCTCTGTCGCTCTCTCAAATAAATAAATAAAAATCTTTAAAAAAATTAAAAAAAAAAAGATATATGTTGGTGATCTTTGTTTTGGGGGAGGAGTCTGAATGGAATGAAGAAGGTCATTTGACGGAGAGAGATCACAAGTAGGCAGAGAGACAGTCAGAGAGAGGGGGGGAAGCAGGCTCCCCGCTGAGCAGAGACCCCGATTCGGGGCTCGATCCCAGGACCCTAAGATCATGACCTAAGCCGAAGGCAGAGGCTTAACCCCCCTTAACTCCCAGGTGCACCTAAATAAAATCTTCTAAAAAATAAAATCTTAAAGTGTATAGTTTGATCCATCTTGATGTATGTATACACTGTGAAGCCATCATCATTAACAACCATATTCGTCACTCCCAAAAGTTTTTTTGTGTCCCTTATCATCCTTCTCTGCCCCTGATAACCACTGATCTATTTTCTGTCACAATAGATTAGTTTGCATTTTCCGACATTTTTACATAAATGGAATAATCTAGTACGTATTCCTTTTATGGCCTGGTTTCTTCCACTCAGCATTATTAAGTTTTTGGTTATTGCAGATAAAGCTACTATGAATATTTGGGTACAATCCTTTGTGCAGACATATGTTTATTTCCCTTAGGTAATTACCTAAGAACGGAATGTCTAGGTCACATGGCAGGTGTATATTGAGCTTTTTAAGAAATTGCCAAGCTGGTTTCCAAAGTGGTTGTAATATTTTATGTTCCTTCCAGGTTCCACATCTTTGCCATCACTTGTTAGGATCAGTCTTTTTAATTTTAGCCATTCTAACAGGTGTATAGCGGCACTTCATTGTGTGTGTGTGTTTTTGGTTTTGGATTTTTTTACTAGATCACTGGTTTACTATAAAAGGATATGATTCAGGAACAAGTAGATGGAAGAGATGCACAGGGCGAGGTGGGGGTGAAGTGGAGCCTGCGTGCCCCTCTCCAGATGCACCACTGCCCCCCATCTCCACGTGCTCACCAACCCGGAAGCTCTCTATTGTGGTTTTCATTTGAATTTCCCTTAATGGCTAACGCTGAATGTCTTTATGTATGTAGACCCTGTATATCTTTGGTGAAGTGTTCACATCTTTCGTCCATTTTTTAATTGAGTTGTTAAGTCTTTTTTAATTGATTTTTTAAGTAATCTCTACACCTAGCATGGGGCTTGAACTCACAACCCTGAGATCAAAGAGTTGCATGTTTCTTTTTTTTTTTTTTATTTAATTAATTAATTTATTTGACAGAGAGATCACAAGTAGACAGAGAGGCAGGCAGAGAGGTAGGGGAAGCAGGCTCCCTGCTGAGCAGAGAGCCCGATGCGGGGCTTGATCCCAGGACCCTGAGATCTTGACCTGAGCCAAAGGCAGAGGCCTAACCCACTGAGCCACCCAGGTGCCCCTGTGCATCTTTTTCAAAGTTGTTTTGGCTATTTCGTCTTTGGGAACAAACTTTTTGTAGTGCAGGCTATAAGCCAGAAACTTAAGGGAATTGTCAACTGAGTGCATGAACCAAACCCTTGATAAATATTCTCTGCCCTTAGCATGGTCCCTTTCTGCTAGACAAAAGTTAAGACTTTTCTTTAAAATTTTCTCAAGTTGGGGCACCTGGGTGGCTCAGTGGGTTAAGGCCTCTGCCTTCGGCTCAGGTCACAATCCCAGAGTCCTGGGATCGAGTCCCGCGTTGGGCTCTCTGTTCAGCAGGGAGCCTGCTTCCCTTCCTCTCTCTCTCTGCCTGCCTCTCTGCCTAATTGTGATCTCTGTCTGTCAAATAAATAAATAAAATCTTTAAAAATAAATAAATAAATAGATAATAAAATTTTCTCAAGTTATTTGGAGGGGGGAAATAAAAGATGTGTGTGTGTGTGTTTTAAAAGAAACTTTGTTAGGTGTTGGGGGTTCGGGGGTCCTTGAGGATATTGTCCTGCACAGTGCCAGGCTACACACTGATGTGACTGTCCTGTCTTCACGGGGTCTGTGTCTCACTCTATAGTAAACTGTGAGGACGTCGTGGGGAAGAGCCCACCTGCTCCGTTTCTGCCTGACACTTCATCCCTGGCGAATAGGGTGGCCTAGGCGAACTGAGGGACCTAGAAGATGATAAAGGTTTTGTGGACTGGAATTCTAACCACTGAGCCATTGCCATCCTCTCCTGGCTCCTCTGTCAGGTTTCCTTTTTTTTTTTTTTTTTTTTGTATCCCCTGTTACCACCAGGCTTGGGCTGCGGCATCTGTCCCAGGCTGGTGCCCCGAGTCACTTGGCAGGCTTAAGATTCTCTAGAACCCATGTTTGAGAGCACACGGTAGTTCCGAAGCTCTACGCGCTAGACTCAGTGGCCCATCAGAGAGTATGTTTTTCCTGCCGCGTGGAAAGTTCAGGGTTCAGAATGGAGCATACTGAGCCTCTGACGGCCTCTGGGATCCCAGTCCCCCAGGTAGCTCCTACCGGCGCAGTGGCTCTGCACGGGACCGCAGATGCGTTTCTGTCCCCTGCTTCCTACAAGCGCGGTGTGTGGAGCTGTCCAGGCCCACTGGTCAGAGCACCTGTATATACATTATTCATTTATTTTGATCTTTAAACCATCCCCCTCGGACAGGTTTTTGTGTTCTCTTATTATCTTTTCTTTCCAGGTGGGGCAAAAAGTGAAATACTTGCCACGCTAATCAGTGCAGGGACAGGTCTGCCTGCCTCCCGGCTTTGACTCCAGCCCATCCTGGGCGCCTTGTATCCAGGGAGACCCCAGAGCCCCGTCCCTTGGCAGTTTGGTGTATTGTTAATCACTTAGCTTTGGGACGAACATGAGGACTCGCCCACGGCAGGGTAGACAGGAGGGCAAGTTGGGTTACACGGGGTTTATTTCTGGATGGTTGATAAATCCCTCCTCGCTGGCATCCATGGGCAGCCTGGGCTTTTAATAAAGACGGTCCTGCCCCGCTCGCCTGTAGACTTTTCCGCTTTGGGCTTGGAAGGGGCTTTGCTAAGGAGGACGATGGCAAAGGGCCCCTCTGTGCTGCTCTGTTTTAGAATGGTTTCCCCAGGCCCCTTGGCTTCTTAGAAGCTGGCAGCCATGTTCTCTCCGCCACATAACCCCCTTTGAGGATCATCTCTGGTCTCCATGGTAACTGCATGTCGGGAGACAGCCTGCTCTCTGCTGTGGCTTTGTATTAAACACAATGAATTTAAATTGGATGCTCGGCAGCAAAGATAATCATTCTGGATTAGAGAGAAGCCTGGAGCTCTCATTTCGTAATTTTGGATGTTGGCACAATTCTCAGATTTAGCCCTGTAATTCAAGCTCAAGTCATACCTACCCCCCTGTTTCCAAACTGCAGTTAGGTCCGATTTCACTGGGGCTTTTCTCCATCGTTTCATAGTAGAATCTTGGAAACAGGGAGCGCCTCTGTCAGGCCAGGACTATCCTGAGCTCTAGAAAGGGCAGCATATACTATAAAGGAAACATGGGGGCTCTAGAAGCAGATGGACCCTTTTTCAGTCTGGCTGTGCGATTTCTTCTGAGTCCCTTTTCTTATCTATAAAAGGAGCAGAGTAACCTCCACCCTATAGAATCATATTTTAGAAAACAATTTTAATGGCCTAAAATATAACATTTGCCATTTGAGCCATTTTTAAGTGTATAGGTCGATGACATTAAGTACATACACAGTGTTGTCGCTGCGGTAATCCCATCTCCAGGGGCGCCTGTGTGGCTCAGTCGTTAGGCGTCTGTCTTCGGCTCAGTTTATGATCTTGGGGATCCTGGGATTGAGCCCCATGTCAGGCTCTGCACTCAGCCAGGAGTCTGCTTCTCCCTCTCCCCCTCCCCCTGCTCGTTCTCCCTCAAATAAATTTTAAAAATCTTTTAAAAATCCATCTCCAGAATTTTTTCATTTTAACTAGCTGAAACTTAGTACCCATTAAATAGGACTTCCCCATCCCCCTCCCCGCCCCACCCCTGGCAATCACCACTCCATCTTTTGTCACTGTGAACTTGACCACCCTAGGAACCTCATCTATGTGGATTCATACAATATTTGTTCATTCGTGACTGGCTTATTTCACTGAGCATAATGTTCTCAAGTTTCAACTACGTGGTCACATAGGTCAGAATTTCCTTCGTTTTTAAGGCTGGATAACATGCAGATATGCCACAATTTATTTACCTATCTGTGCATCCCCGGACCCCCGGGGTGGCTTCCACCTTTTGGCTATTAGGAATAATGCTGCTAGGGACACACATATCTGTCTGAATCCTTCTTTCAGTTACAGACTCAGTTAGAGCATCAAACAAGATAGGTAATGTTAAGAACACGGCCGGCCCGTACGTAGTAGGCCATCAGCAAATGTGACTCCCTGTCATGACATTGCGTTCAGCCCGGGAGTGAACTGCCCCAGCGGCCTCTGCTGGCTTCAGTGAGAGTGATGTCACTTTCTTCTGAGCGAGCTGCTTCTCTGTCCCCGCAGCACGCCCATCTGCCAGGCCTGGGAATTAACACAATTCATTCCAGGATTTAAAGGAAATGTCTTAACCGTGAAAATGTGCATCGTCTCATGCATGCTTTAATGTTCTCCCTCCAGTTGCTATGCATGTATTCCTCATTCCAGAAGCCAGAGAATGTTAGGGCTGATGTATATACTTCCTCGTCAGTTGTCTATTTTAAGTATTCCGTGCAAGAGCCCCTGAAGCCGGGAGAGATCACCGCAGGCAATGAGGTTCTGGGCTTAGTTACTATTTCATAGGTATCAGATGTGTTCTTAGCATTAACAGAAGAGAATGGGATTTGGAGTAAATCTATCTAGCCCCCAGTCTTGGCCCCGATCTAAGACACTGAGGTAGGCAGACCGCTGTCCCACGTGGTGGTCATGAAGACTGACCCACTCCTAGAGCACTCTGTGCATTGAGGCAGAGAGGGACCAGGTCCCTGGGCTGGGGTGCAGCTCTCCAGGAGATTCTCTTTGGGTCTCGTTTCATCCAGAGTCCCTAGCGTAGGGGTGACTCTGTGCTTCCTGGTGCGCCTCCATGGGTGAGGACCCCAGAGCTCAGGAACCATCCTTCCCTGCAGGGTCCTCTGCGTGAGCAGCCCCCCGAGAGACTCAGCAAGCACCCCTTTGTACTTAGGAATTTGAGACAGAAGGGAAGGAGGAGGCGAGCTCTTGCCAGCCTCCTGACCTGTGCATCCCCCGCCTGCTCCGAGCAGAACTGTCGGGCTGATGGGAGGAGGGGGACAAAGACTTCGCACACACGGAGGCTCAGACCCTTCTTGGCCTCTGCAGGGCTGCTCCAGGGGTGCTGTGTGTGCCCTGAGTCCACCTGTTGAGTGAGCCCCAGACAGGCTTACGGCAGGGCTTCGGGAGCAGATGTGTCTGTTCGCTGTCCCTGAGACCCCAAAACTGCCCTGTTTGGTTCACTGCTGGGGAGGGGGCTCTTAGGCCTCCGGGGGTGGGAGGAATCATAACCTCTAGGCCAGCGCCCTCTTGGAACTCTTGACCCAGGGAGTTTCGTGCTTTGGTAGGAGGGTTTACTGGGCTTCTGCGACCCCGGGCCAGGCTGGGCTGCTTCCTTCCTCTTGACTGTCTTTCCCAGTGTCCTTCCTGGTCTTGTCTCCCCCAAACTCAGCACGCCCACCACAACCCTGCTCCTCTATCAGGGATCCCGCCTTTTGGGAATGGCACCCCCATCCTCTCAGGCGGGAGCTCGCTCACCCGAGACCACAGGACACAGCAATACAGCCAGAACTCGGATCCAGGTCTGCGGGGCTCCAGAGTTCAGGTTTCTCCCACCTGAGAGCCTGCCTTCACACACTGCTAACAAGCTAAAAATGCAAATGTCGTCCTAAGCTCCAGCCAAACTCTGGGCCAGCCTGAGATGCCTCCCCCTTTATTGCCATGCTGGCTCTCTGCCTGGACCCTTTTGTGGGCCATCCCTCCCCCTTACCCCCCACCCCAGGCTCCCCACTGCCTCAGCTCTCCTGGGCTGCTTGCTCTGCCCTTGCTGCCAGCTTCCCCTGGCCCCTCATGCATGATTCTGCATGCAACTCCCTTAGGAGTGTTGGCTCAGTGCCACTCTCCTCTAATTTTTCCAAATCTTGCCCCTGGGAATTTGACTCCATTTCCTGTTTTGCTAAGCGGTCTGGGATCAAGGGTGCAGGCACCCTCTGGTCATTTCCTCCTTTCTCGATGCCCCACCCCTCTTGAATGGATGGGAAGAGGGGTCCCCCCCAGCCTAATAGATATAAAGATCAACCCTCAGTTTCCTCATCGGAGCAATGGGGACAGTAATGTCCCTCTTTCGGAGGGTCATTGTGAGAGTTAAAGGGGCACAGAGCACATGTTTGGGGGCGTTGGTTATCATCAGTGATGTTCATCTCCACTTGGGTGTCCTTCAATCAGATCTCTCTTACAAGGAACAAAAGATCCCTTCCCTCTCCTCATACTGTTTTCTTAGCTGCACAGGCATGAAACCTCCCTTATCGTTGACATCACCACCCCTTCTAGCATCAAACTTGGCTGCGGCCCCTTCTTCCAAGAAACAGCTTTCACATTTGTCCCTTCCATCCCCAGCCCCCAATTCAGGGCCATGACCCTGCAGCTGGCACTCCTCAGCCAGAGTATCGGCAGTCAGCCCTCATCATCTCCCCCTGCCCCGCAGCCCGCTATGACTACAGACCTGTTGGGGGCTGGGGGCGTGACAGCGTCCTCTCTGTAAGTGTGCCCGCATAAACGCCACACTCCCTCAGCGCCCTCAGGACCACCGCTTCTGCAGCACACAAGGTGCTCAACTTTGCTGACCTGATGGAATCCAGTCTGGTCCTAACTAGACCTGCCTCGGCCCAAACCAGACAGGTCTACCGTCTGTCCTCTGGCTGTGCCCCCGACTTCGCCCATGCTGTTATGCCCACCTTCCAGCCCTTAGCCTACCTATCCAGTATATCCCCAGTATATCCTTCCCTTCCTTTGGCCTTTTGTACCTGATGCTGCCGCCAAGAAGAATGTTCCTTTTTTTTTTTTAAGATTTTATTTATTTATTTGAGAGAGAGCATGAGCCGGGAAAGGGGCAGAGGGAGGGAGAAAAGCAGATTCCCCCATGAGCAGGGAGCCTGCCTAGGACCCGGGATCATGACCTGAGCCAAAGGCAGTTGCTTAACTCCCTGAGCCACCCAGGTGCCCCAAGAGGAATGTTACTTTTGATGACTTGTACTCTCAAAGTACTTCGAAGTCATCTCTACTACTAGTGAACCTTTTTCTTGTCCTGTTTGCCAACCACGTTTCTTGCTTACCCTTCTTGCTCCTTCTGGATCATCTGATACGTGTCATAGAGGGCACGTAGTGTGTGTATTAATGCTACCTGCAAATTTTACTTACTGGCCATAAACACTGTTGGGCTCCTACTATGTGCAGACACTGTGCTAAGGGTTTTCTATGCATTTTCTCATCTAATTAGAGTAACCCCATGGGTATATATTATCTTCATTTTACAGTTGAGGAAAAGGAGCTCAGAGATTAAACAACTTGCCCAAGTTCTTACATGTAAGTGATGGAGCTAGGATTTAAACCTGGATCTGCCTGCCTTGAAGTCCGATTCTTGTCACTATACTATTTGCCTCTAAATATAACATTAAAATGCCTGTAAACGGCAGGCAGAGTAAGTGTGGGTGAGAATGTCCTTTTCCCAAAATATGTTGTGGATTGAAGGTTGCCTGCTTCTTCTGCAGAAAATTCAAAGGATACAATGTGAGTAAATACTCTAAGTATTTTAGGGTAATACTTAGAGTAAGAACATTGCAAGGTCATACGTGGGACCAGCCGCCCCCAACCCCCATCCAGAAGGTGTGGGAGAGGCTGTGGACACAGAAGGTAGGAGTGGAAAGTAAAAGGAGTTTGGGAGTGCAGTTAATTGCAAGTGTACAATTTAGAGAAAACCAATCAGCTGCAGGATGAGCTCCACAGGCTGTAAAGTACGGGTCAAGAAAAGGCTTGAGAGCTGTCTGCAGCCATAGGGACAGAAAGGGTAGTCCCAGGGAACTAATCACACATCAGTCAGGTGCCCTGCAGAAAAGGGCCCCTGACTGATGCCCTTTTTTTTGGTTTGGTTTTTTTCAGAGAAAGGAGGCATTTGATAGAAAGGGGTTGGGGTCACTGCCAAAGAGACTGGAGCAGGGTCAGCCCTCAAGTGGCCCGGAAGGGAATTGTCAGATCAAGAGTCCATGTCCTGAGACCCCAGTGGGAGCTGGCTGAGTTGGTGGTGAAGCTTAGTGTAAACCCGTCAGAGCCAGATAACCCCCATCAGGCGAGTGTAGCTAATAAAAATGTGGGACTCCTTGTTCTAACATTAGGAAGAATTTTAAGATGATGACAGCAAAAATTTAAATACCAAGCAGAGAGCCTCTCTACATGCAAGGCACTGTGGGACCGCTTAGGCCACGAAAGGTTTGGACTGAGTGCCGGCCATCGTTCTAAGGACTGTACGTACACGTGTCATCTCACTTGATGTAATGCTCAGGTCCTTCTTTTGGAGAGTTTCTCAAGTCCCAAGACGTGGTGCTTAAGAGCTGGCCTTCCAGGGGCCTGTAAGCCCCCAACAGATTCCTGATGGTGAAGGAAGTTACTCAGAGCAAGAGAGAAACCACCGAGCTAGTGATTTTTTTTCTCTTGTACTTTGGGAGATTGTGAGTAAAAGATAGATGATCATTTTAATGTGCAAAGAAAAAGAACTGGTTCAGCAATAACAAGAGAAGCAGATGTAGCTGAACTGATGCTGCCTTTTCCAGCTGCATCAGGAAATGTAGAAATGTGTGCATCGTGCTCACTAGTCAACAAAACACATCCAAATACTTGTTATTTGACTCTCCGTGCTGGAGCATTCCCTCAAAGACTGTGTTGCCCTTGATCTTATAGGTCTAGGCGGTAGCAGACCTCGTTTTCTGAATCCAGTCACCTCCCTGAAAACAAACCCCCTTTTCTATGCACTGTATAGAAGGTTCGATACTCTCCTGGAAGCCTTTCACCCTTCCTCAGTGAAAAACCCCACAGATTACCTCTAGCCCCAAGTGCCTTCTCAACAGCAGAGCACAAAGGTTGTGCCTTGACCTATTGGTTCAGCCTTGGAACAACCCCCTTCTTTGGGGGAAAGATTATGGGGTGGGGGCAGGGAGGAGTGTGGAATTGGAAAATTAAAAAACCATTGCTACTGGGATCCCAGAAAAACATGATTCGAGTTGCAGCAATGCAGAAGACAGTAAGAGAGTGACTCTCCAAAGAGCTTTGTCCTGGGAGAGGCAGGAGGGCCAATACACTGTTCTCTCCAACGCTGTGATGCCAGCAAATGAATTGTATTTTTTCTGAAATTTCTTTCCAACTCACTGAGCATGGATCTGGTCCACATGGAGACTCTGTGTGCCCTGTAGTCATCTGATGAACTTCTGAAGCATAAAGACGACATTTCTATCAGGCTTAGTTCGAGTTTCAGTACAAGCTCTAGCCCAGTGTATGCCTGGAGAGTGGGTCATAAAATGGATTACCATTAAGTATATTGGGTTTTATTAGGAAACAAATGGAATTGACATTACTGAGCATCAAATAATTCCAGATTTACCCCACAGAATATCACAAATGTCAAAAACAAATCACGGCGGCACCTGGGTGGCTCACTTGGTTAAGTGGCTGCCTTGAGCTCAGGTCATGATTTCGGAGTCCTGGGATCAAGCCCCACGTGGGGCTCCTTGCTCAGCGGGGAGTCTGCAGCTCCCTCTGTCCCTGCCCCTCCCCCGTGCTCATGCTCGCTCTCAAGTAAATAAATAAAAATCATTATAACATTTTTTAAAAATTAAAAATAAAATCACGGTAACCCTGTCAAGTACTCAAGTTATGTTTCCTCTCCTGCCAAATGTGTATCATGATGCTGTGTCTGTCGGTTAAACGAATGGTCCCAATATCCATATTAACTTAACATTGAGAGATGTGAAGTCCCACATTCACAATAAAAACATTTGTCACAGACTCGGTAGAGCTGCTTGGCTGGAGAGCAGTTTAGGTAAAAACTCAAGGACCGGTGTAGGTAAATGTGCAGTTTTGGTCAGCCACGAGGCCCCAGGACACCGCGGTGAGAGGGCTGGTCTCTGGACCAGGCCAGTAGAATTGGAGGTGCTCATGCGCCGCGAAGCTACACCGCCACTTCCGGGTAACGTCCACCGCGACCGTGGGGACTGTTCCCGCGTGAGCGGAAATACTCAAGTGTTGTAAGCGTCCATGAACTCGGAATTGAATACCGCCCTGGAGGAGTATTCATACCATTCATTGAAGGGAATGAAATAGATCTTAAAGATGTTGAGTTTTTAAAAAGCAAGTTGCAAAAAGGTGTGGACAGTCCAATGCCATTGGTGTAAATTTTTTAAATTCACGAAACAAACATAATCTAAAGCATAAAAACGTAGATGGGAGCAATTTATATCAACCTCAGGGGAGAGGGATGGAGGGCTTTGGTTGGATTGCTCATAGTCCATTTGTTAAATGTTTTTTTAAAAAACAGCAAAAAGTGTTAAATCTGTTATGTTTGACTAGCAGGCTCATGCCTGTGTGTTGTATTATTTTTCTATACTTTTACTGTACATTTGAAATGTTTTGTAATTTTAGAAGAAAGTATTTTGAACACAGAAGCATGGTTAACTAAATTTTTTTAAGGATTTATTTATTTGAGAGGGAGAACTTGGAGGGGAGTTGGGAGAGGGCAAAGGGAGAGGAAGAAAGAGAATCTTAAGCAGACTCTCCACTGAGCAGGGAGCCCCATGGGGCTTGATTCCTGGCCCCCCAGATCATGACCTGAGCTGAAACCAAGAGTAGGACACCTAAACGAGTGAACCACCCAGGCGCCCCACATGGTTAACTAAATTTTAAATAATTTTTAGCTTCCCCCAAATTTATGTTTAAAAAAAGATATTATAACTAACGTAATATAATCTATTAAGTAGATTTTAGAAAACTAGAAAAAATAAGTAACTCAGACTCTCATCACTCAAAAACAGTCCTTGTTAATGTTTTGGTCTATTTCCTCCCATGTTTTTCCTTGTGTGGGTGCCTGTGTGTTTAAACATACTTCTCAGCATCTTGGGTACACATATTGAATTCTGCCTTTTTTGCTCATTATAGTATCACCCTTTTTCCATGTTATGACTTAGACTCCATGAACGTCATTTCTGTTGACTTCCATTAAGCATTATCCACAGCTTGCTAAACCAACACCATTTTTTGCCTCAAACCAGGAACGTTCAGCAGTCACACAGCCCCATATTCATAAACATAATCCCTTTGAAAGGCTCAGGAGCAGGAGTGAGTCGTGCTCTCTGTTGATTTCTACAAGGCTGTTTTGTGTGGGATGACAGTAAAAAGGTCTGTCACATCTGTGACACCACACTCCCAGGAATCGGAGCTTGTGGGCGTTCATCCTGTGGGTTGGAACTGTACATATTTTCAAAGCCAGCTCTGTGTCTGTCTTGCCTGGGAGGAAACAAGTGCTTGTACGTCCTGGTACATCCAGCATCTGGGCCGGACTCCTGAGCCTGCAGCTGGGGGAGTATTTGCTGATCCTGTTAAACTCGTGTTTTTAGACCGGAGGTTTTAGCAGAAATAATTAGTTCAGATATTTATGTGCCCCTTCCCAGTTTGCAGATGATCTCACACCATTGCCTCCAGATTGTCTCTGGGCCCCCACGAGGTGAGGTGCAGCGCGGGCGCACAGCTGGCCCGGGATTCCAGCCAGTAAGTGGGAAAGTCAGCACCACCGTCCAGAGACACCTACCAGAACCCTTCAGTTACTGTCCTTAGACTCAGGCAAGAGGGACCGTGTCTGCCCAGAGCCCACTGGCCTCTTCTAGACTCAGGGTCCCTGGGATTCCCTAACGAATGGTTCTGGGCACTTCCAGGACCAAGCTTGACTCTGTCCTCCTGGGGGCCAGACTACCAGTGTGTGTGCGCCTGGTCCAAGGGCAGCATTTTGCAGGGAGTGAGCAGACCTTCGACCCACAGGCTGCAGGATGAACCCAAGATCACGGGTGTGAGCTGCAGGCAGGTGCAAAGGCTGAAGGCCAGCATCCCCTACAGTGTAGCTCAGAGCTGCAAGGACTCCCAAGAGCTCTAAATTCAGACCTGGCCTTCTTGGCTGTATATTTGTCAGAGTAGTAGGAGGATAGAATGTATTCCGTGTAACAGCTTGATCTGTAACTTTTGACTGTTTAGAGGTTCAGCACATGGACCTCCTTTTCTACTCTTGGTGTGGGACCCACAGATCTTAGGAAGAGTCTTGGCTCTCTTATCAGACTGTGCTGTTTCCAGGTCCCCCTTTTTCTAATCAAGGCCACAGACATACTGGGGGAAGTGCAAAGGAAAGGAACGAAGAACCAATAAGATAATTAAGTGTATAAAATAAAATAATTTAGTATATGAAATCCCAATATTCGACACACCGCATGTCCACGTGTAAAGGCAAGAAATGCATTTCAGGGCAGAATAGAGTACAACCAGCTGCCATAAGGGTGAATCAGCCTGGCAGACCCAGCCGGATCACAAATAGAAGCCAGCTAGTAAAGCTACAATCTGGGGCTCTTCCCCTTCTCTCATTTCCCTGCCCCCACCAACCCCTGTTCCCCCTTTGTGTACCGCAAAACTACCGCCCTCTATTGGTTGCTTTAAGCCGTGCAAAAAGTGGGACCCCTGACTTTTCAAAACATGAATTGTCTCCCTGGCCCAACCAGGGTCAGCTGGGAAATCTGTGTTGCAAGAGTTTTCATTTTAATTGTTGTTTGGCCACTGAACTAATTATCTTTTTCAGTTCCCCATTCCCCAGCAATGTTTCTGATTTGTGATCAAGGATTTGACTGACTAGAGAAGCATGAAATCATTAAGACAATTTCATTGTCCTGTTTTACTCCCCTACAGAAAACGGAGATAGACAGTCAAAGTCTGGATAGTTAAGCACACATTAGGACAGACTTCACTCAGTCCATTTTATTCGAGATGTTTCCCTTGACTTTCCCAACTACCCGGCAAGAAAGCCAATTTAGGTAAAGCTCAGAGAGGTTAAGTAGCTATTATAGTAGCTATTATAGGTAAAGCATCTCAGGGAGGTTAAGTAATGTGACTGAGGTTATCCAGCTAGGAGGTGGAGAGTGGGGGCTCAAATTTGGGCCCAAATAGAAGGACGGGTTTTGTCCAAACTTTTACTCATTGGAAAGAGAGGGTCATCTTCTAGCAGAGCACTCACAGAGTGGTGGAGCCCTCTCTTAATTATTCTATTTTGATGAAGTTTTGTTTGGGAACAACACATTAGCCTGGAACAGCCTTTGGTCAGTGCTAGTTCTGGAAGCTTATGCAGGACACCCGACCAAACTGGTTTTTAAAAAAAGCATATGTGGGGAAGGTGGATCTTTAATAGAGATTTAGTAATTATTTCTGGAGGTATGCTTTTTAAAATTATTATTATTGTTATTACAAGTGAGGCTTTTTGAAGATTTCTTTTTAAGTGGTACCTTGTGGAGGTTGTGAATAGAGTAATTTTTCATCGATAAATCATACAGGGACCTAGAAACTACCTTATCTCAAACAAGAGAAATGGAAATGAACTCAGTGTGCTTGGAAAAACTGAAGACAAAACCCCATGTGGAAGGTGCATATGAAAACTTTGAATAAAATTGTTTTATGAAGGGGCACCTGGGTGGCTCAGTCGGTTAAGCGTTGGCCTTCAGCTCAGGTCATGATCCCGGGGTCCTGGGATCGAGCCCCACGTGGGGGAGTCTGTTTCTCCCTCTCCCCCTCCCTGCTGCTTACTCTCTCTATCAAATAAAAAATATTTTAAATAAATAAATAAAATTGTTTTGTGAAATATGAGAGAATAAAACAAAATGATATATCCAAATTAAGCTTTCCTTCAGTAGGATTTAAATACGTCTGGTGACTAAATAAATATTATAAATAGATGTATGACATGAAACATTTGGTTGTGTCATCTATAGATTCAGGTTGGCCAGAATCGTTGGGGGTGGAGGGACTCTGCTGTTTGGAAAGGAGAGGTTAGCCTCGGGCTCAGGGAACACCAGGTGGTTTTTCCAGAGTGATGAGCCACAACCCCAGACGCCACAACCCCAGACGAGGAAGAAGCAGGTTCGTGCGCTAGATCCGCAGTGGTGATGAGTTACCCACCGGCCCCTGCGTGTCCAGCTCCTTCCAGCTTCCCGTGTGTTGCTGCACTGAGGATTCACAGCCTATTGCTTGATAGGGTCTGTGGTTGGCCCGAATGTCTACCCAATGTCTGCCTTCATCGGGGACTCGGCTATGGGAAGGGATGTGACAAGACTGCTCTTCCTGTCCCCCACAGGCGGCCCTCGTTGGAGGCACCACCATGGTCATTGGTCACGTCCTGCCCGATAAGGAGACCTCCCTCGTGGAGGCGTACGAGAAGTGCCGGGGTCTAGCCGACCCCAAGGTTTGCTGTGACTACGCCCTGCACGTGGGGATCACCTGGTGGGCACCCAAGGTAACGGGGCTGGCTGGAGTCCCCAAAAAAGAATGAATGCTCTTTGAGGCAGAGGGGCCATTTGGTCGGAGTCGGCTAGGGTTAAGGATACCTCCCCATCCCATGCCATCCTAGCCACCCCCCCAAAATGCTAAAAGAAAAAAACACATGATTCCACAAGGGGATGAGAAGGCTTGTTCTGCATAATTTAAAGGGCCAGTTTTCCAGCAGACAGAGAGGGCCTAAGGCAGAGGTATGGGGAGCCCTGAGTAGTGGGGTTGGCAAGAGTCAGGCTCCAAGGGTCGTATCGTTTTCACAGTGGAGGGGACAACAGGGCCCTGCGGGCTCAGAACAGAACAGAGGTTGCTATCTTGACTCGGTGCTGCCTGGAACAAATGGACAGGGTCCCTTCTTCCCTCTGGGGGCCCAGCCCCCGTTCTGAGAGCTCAGAGGCTGGCCCTCACTCATGGCTTTCCCATCCTCCCCCTGCCCCAGGTCCCAGATTCCCACCTCCTGGCTTTTCCTAAAAACAGATAGATAAGCCTTCAGATTTTGCTTGTTTCTAGAGTTTTTGTGCTTATTACCCAAGGGAAGCAGGCTGGGTATTCGTTCTTTCATCAATTCCGTATTAACCACCGTGTGCCAGCACTCGCGTGGGTGCCCTGGAGTCATGAAAATGAACAAGCATTGGGGCGCCAGGCTGGCCCCGTCAGAGGAGCACGCAGCTCTTGATCTCAAGGCCATGAGATCAGACTCAGCATTGGGCGTGGAGTCTACTCTAAAGCAAAACAAAACAAAACATCAAGCATTAAGACATTTTACAAAGTTCTTCATCTGTGGAGCCTGGCCTAAAGGGCCTGACTCCCTTCTCAGATGGAATTAAAAGCCTCCTGCACTTCTGCCCTTGGGTTTTAGCTGGGAGCATGGGAGTCACCCAGTCTCCTCCGTTATTTCCAACCTGGCCCTCAGGAAAGGCCTGGGAGCCCCCCAGGCCTCACACCATGGAACCCTCCCTGCTGCTCTTGGGCAAAGGCGCAGACCACCCTGAAGGTCAGCCAGCCGTTACCGCAAGTGGGGGGAGGTTTGTGTTGGACAGCCTTCTGGATGGACAACCCTACCCCGAGCCTCTCTATCTCCTCCCACGGGAGTTGGCGGGAATAGCGCGTCCATTCCAATTCTCAGCCACACTGAGGCCAGGCCAGCCATCTCTAGGTCCCTGAAGATTGTGGGGACCTCCACACTTCTCAAATTCTTTTTTGTTAGTATCAAATCATTTCTTTCTCACTGTGGATTTTAAAAGTAGGAAAGAAGCCCATTATCTGGTCACGCCCCCCCCACCCCCCACCCCAAACACAGCCACTGTTGTTTTAGTTTATTTCCTTCCAGTCTTTTTTTCCATAAGTGCTTTTGACATAGTAACTCTTTAATTTAAGTGAGAAAATTTTTGATTTGCCTACATGGTCTTCATGGAGATAAACTTCAATTTATTTTCCTATTGTCAGACCGAGGTTGCTTCCATTTTCTCCTGATATAAATAATGTTGGGATGAAACTCCTTATTCACATAGCTTTGTTCATATTCCTAAATTGGATTTTCCCCAGGGCCTCAGGATTTTTTATTTTATTTTAAATTTTATTTTTAGGTAATCTCCATGCCCAACCTGGGGCTCAAACCCACAACCCCAACAACAAGAGTCACGTGCTCCACTGACTGAGCCAGCCAGGCACCCCGGCGCTCAGGATTTTTAGCATTATTGTGCCTTCTTTGTAATGCCACTTTCATTAGGGAAGCAGGGGACACAAGCCATGGGAGTAAAAGCTGTTAATGCTTTTACCGAGAAGGCTGACTCGGAGTCAGAAACACAGGACAAGCCTCTGGGGTAGCAGAAACACACCTGGACGGTAACAATATAGCCTATATTTATGTCACGCTTGACAGTTTTCCAAGTACTTCTGCCTCTGTTTGCTCACGTGACCTCCCAGCAGCCTATGGGAAAGTGAGATTCTGTAAGATGGCGGGTGGTCATATGGTCACTCTGCCGACCGGCTCACGTCCCCTCCATCCTCGGCCGGCACCCGCCAGCAAGCCTCTCAAACATCTGTACTCACATGGCATTGCCTTTGCATTTTGTCCTCCAGGTGAAAGCAGAAATGGAGACACTGGTAAGGGAGAAGGGTGTCAACTCGTTCCAGATGTTCATGACCTACAAAGACTTGTATATGCTTCGGGACAGTGAGCTGTACCAGGTGTTGCACGCTTGCAAGGACATTGGAGCAATCCCCCGAGTCCATGCTGAGAATGGGGAGCTTGTGGCCGAGGCAAGGCGATAGAGAATATTGGTGGGGGGGAGGCTGGGGCGCCCGTACAGGTAGTTCTCGGGGGGATCCCCTACCCACCCCCATCACCCATCCCACGATTTTGTTCAGATAAAATAAGTTATAAAAGAAAGTGTGATATGTTGACACCCCAGATGAAAATCCAGAAAATCCAAACTTGTCTACTGTCTGTGAAACAAAAATCTCTTTACAGTCCAAAATGGTTTCTGAGTCTTAGATAATGATGTCTTAGTCCTAATGATAGGATATTTAAATTCTATTACAGCGAAAGAATTTGGAGCACCTCTAAGAAATATTTTTAATGAGATTTGACATCAGAATAAATGAGAGTCAGCTCTGCTTTCCTGTTACCCCCCCACACCCCGCCAGAGGAGCCGAGATATTATTAGCGATTTCCTCACTGACAGATGAGCCCCTTTGCACTCCTGGAAATTAAATAGGATATTTGGGAAGGCTTCATCTAGGTGTTTCTGGAAGCTAGAGATTGAACTAGACTTTGAGTGGGGGCAATTCTGACTTTCAGACTTTCAGACCAATTGTCTTGGATGTCCCAAGCCTCTGGGCTAGTTACAGAACTATAATTTTAAGAGGGAAAAATATGTCCAGTCCTCATGAAGTGAGGCTCAAGAGAGCCCTATTGCAAGGGAGCCCTGTGCTGATTTTGCCTTCTTTGGGGAGAATACTGCAGAAGTGAAAAAAGTAGCAAGCCTACAGGGATGGGCTGTGTCCAGCATATTTGAGTGTCCCTGGGGTTTGTGATTTGCTTGTATCTGCATGGTTCTCTCAAATTTCTGTCTTTTATTCAGGGTGCCAAGGAAGCGCTAGATTTGGGTATCACTGGCCCAGAAGGAATCGAGATCAGCCGCCCAGAGGAGGTGAGGAAAATTTTCCATGCCTCTTGTTCTCTTCTTTCCTATGGATTCACAGGATCTTTAGGATAGAAGAGACATCAGTAAATCAAAGTTGTATATTATCGCTTTCTCCATGGGTGAAATTCTCATCTGGAAGCTTTTCAGGGAACGGCCTCCTCACTGCTGAAGCTAACACGGCCTTGAGCCTCCTTGGGAAAGACAATTTGGGGGGAACCAGACCCATGATTTGATTCTGGTTTCAGGGATCCGAGGGAGACAATGTGAGAATAGTGGGAAATGCTTTCCCCAGAATTGAACGGGGGTCGGGGGGGACTGGGAGGCAGAGTGAAATGGCCTTCAGGTGTTAGAAGAAATTCCAGACTGTAAGTCAGTGAGTAAGCATTTTCGGAACAGGTCCCCTTTCAGCATCTGAGGAAACCTTTGGATCCTTCCCACCAGAAACCGGGGGCACACCCATGTCTCCGCTCTCCGCCCTTTACTACCCTGTGACCCCTGGTGACAGTGATGAAAGGCCATGCCATCCTTGCCCTGTGGTTCTATCCTTGCTCAGCGTTGCATGGCGTCCACACACATCCCCGGTAGTCCCCCTCCCTGCTAGAGAATTCTGCTCTGGAGGGACCACATTGGACAAATAACGCCTTCTTGTCCTGTGACCCTATTCAGACATCCTCCGCCATTTGTGAGGAGAAAGCTATTTCCGTTTCTTCAAAGCCGTCAGTGCAGAGTGGTGGCTGCATGTCCATGAGAGACGAGGAGCCGGAGACAGGATGCTAGGGCCCTGCCATCAGATAGACAAGGCCCTGAGCGTGCCTGTGAGAACAAGAGTAGGCGGGTGGGCACAGGACTGGGCTTTGTCCAGTTATAGGAGGGCAAGAGCAAGGCTTTGACTGGACGATATTAATAGCATGAGTCGTCACCATCATCGTCTAGCAGTGAAAGGCTCCACATCAAGGGAGATTTTGCTCTCTGGACGAACTTCAGCAATGTCTAGCGATGTTTTTGGTTGTCCCACATTGGCGTGGTGCTGCTGTCATCTCATGGGTAGAGGTGGCAGAGGCTGCTTCAGGACCATATGGTGCCCAGCAGTCCCCACTGCAAAGAATTACCTCAGAATGCCCACAGTGCCGAGGTTCAGAAATCCTGCTGAGGTGGCTGTGGAGAGACCACACCAGAAAACACAGAGAGATGGGACTCTAGGTTTCCATTAGCTTTTGTTTTGTTGCCTTTTCTTTAAGGCCTGAGGAGCATCCAGTGAGGCTATGCCTGGCGTCCTAAGTGCTCGGATTCTCTTGAGGAGCAGAGTGGTTGGAGCTCAGTGTTCCTGGAAGGCAGCCCCTAGGGGTTACAGTGGACCCTTCCAGCTCTGTGTTGGATATTCCAGCATTCTCTACAGAGTGGACTGTTGAGCAGATGAGGGCATGCTTGGGAAAGATGGTGAAGCTTGTTTTCTTTCTGTCCTTTGTTTCCAATAGCTGGAAGCTGAAGCCACTCACCGAGTCATCACCATTGCAAACAGAGTAAGTAGACCCCGGCTTCCCCTCAACCTATTCTTGACTCCGGGATCAGAAGCTAGACTCTTCCATCTGCATGGCAGGGTCCCATTCTGCCCTGGCTGCCAACCCCATGCCTGACTTCGCAGGACCCCAGAACCTTCTGCTGGGTGAATGTTGGTATTCCCACAGACCTGGCAGAATCCTTGCTGCCAGCTCTCTGTCGTCCCCACCCCCCGAGCTTGCTGAGCCTGCCTTCACTGCTCAAGTGGAAATGGCTCCCTCGGGAGTCAGGTGGGTCCGGGGGACACAGAGCCTCCCTGAAATTGAACTCTGTTTCCTGTAGAGGAACTCGGTAGATGTTTGCTTAAACCTCCGCCTCTGGACCCCTTAGAAGTTTTCCTTGGTATTGCTCAGGGTCTGGGGGTGCAGGTGCAGTGTGCTGATGGGAACCGAGCAAGGGATGTGAGGCCTTGACCAAATACAAGCTCAGCATATGCAAGTCACTCAACCGCTCTGATCCGCTCTTCTGTTACCTAGAATTGGAGTGGTAATAGCCCTCCTCACGGCATGGTTGTGAGGCTGAAAGGAGGCAGAGAAGGAAAGGCACCTTGTGAACCGCAGAGCACTAGACCAAGGTTCTTTCTCCTTCTACACTATCGGTAAAGAGTTCGATTTGCTCAGCAAATCTGAACCGTCACCTCTAGCGCAGCTGTTTTCTAAGTGCGATGCCTGGACCAGCAGCACGAGCATGTGTTAGAAGTTTAGAAATGCAGATTCTTGGGCCCGTGCAGAACTATGGAATCCGAAATGGCGAGTGATACCCAGCCATCTGTTTTAAAAAGCCCACCGCTGATTCCAGAGGGCACTCATGCCCCAGAACCTCTCCTCTGGAAAGACGTGGACTGCCTCTAAGGGTGTAAACCTGAGGGGTGGTGTTAGGAACACCAGGGAAAACACACAGTTTGGAGGTCCAGCGGATCTCAGAATTAAACAGTAAAGTTGTGCCAGGTACATGACAAATCGGGCCTGTTCCTAAGCTCTCTGTCCTCTCAGAGAATCAGAAAAACATTTGGGAAAGGCCTCCCACTAGCAGTTTACAAGTCTGGGACGTTGTTTTACTGATCTAATGATACTTAGGATATTAATTACTTCCTGATGGAAACTTACTCCATAGTGAGGAGAGATCTGAACAACACAAGGCTGGCTTCCTATTTTTTAGCTCAAACTTATGCCCAGAGAAGCAAAGCCGTGAACCTTTGTAGTACAGCTCCGTGGAGGAGAAGCTCATCGACTACAGTCCAGGTGTCTGTTTGCAAGGCCAGTCCTGTCTGACATAGACTCTGAGCCCTCAACCTCCTGTATTCTGTTTCTTGTCCTGAATGCCTTCCGTCTACTGATAAAGCAGCCCTCACCCAGGCTTTGTCATTTTCGACACAGAGTATAATCCACGACTGTTTTAGGTCATCACACTCGCGAATAGAAAACAATCCCTTGTTTTAGGTTATAAATCTCTTGATGTCAGCTGACATCTTACCCCGATATTTCCACTGGCTCTGGGGCTGGGTGTTCCCGGTGGAAGACCCTCACCCTGAGAGTGGGGCTGAGAGGTGCAGGGGGAGGTTCTGGGGCCAGCGCTCGTGTGGCGGGGATCGTGCTCGTGCTTGGCTGGTTGACGGGATTGATGCTCTCTCCTTCCCACTGGGTTTCCTTATCTAGACTCACTGCCCGATCTACCTGGTCAACGTGTCCAGCATCTCGGCCGGTGATGTTATTGCAGCTGCTAAGATGCAAGGTGAGTCCTGGGGCCGGAATGGACAGTGCGCATGTGTGGTGGGATTGCCGCCCTACAGGGCCGCCAGCCCAGTGTATGCGCTGTTCTCTCCTGGCACCCTTGGAAGCACTCCGCTCTGGCGTCGGTTCAGTGCCTTAGAACCAGTGTTTTCCTCTGCACCTTTGTCTGCGTAACAGCTTTACGGAAGTGTCTGTCACCTCCCCTGGGTCTGGTCAAATTTTCCAAGTTTTCAGGCAACTCATTAATTGCTGTCTTTTTTGGCCTCTTGGGTTTTACTAGCAGTTGCCTGGGTAACCGACATAAAATCCTGGACCAGTTCCAATGGACCCTTCAGGGGATGCTTGGGAAGTCCCTGGAGGGATAACAGCATCTGAGCCCAACTTCCCTCCCGGCCCCCCGGTGTACGAGCCCTGGGGCACCTGTGTGTCTGCTGTGGCTGAGCACCAGGCAGCATCTGGAGGATTCTATATGTGCTTGTGGTCTCGGCCAGCTCAGGGTGCCAGTGAGGTCCTGCTGACAGGACAAACAAAGGCATGGTCACCGACCTGGGAATATAAATCAGAGGAAGGACCGCCAGGCTTCCGGGATCCCGCCTCTGCTCTCGAGGGAGCCCCGGCATGTCTCACCTGCACGGCTGCCCCTCTGTCCTGCCACCAGTGCCCCGCAGCACAGCACCTGTGGTCCAGCCGAGCCCAAGCACTGCACACTGCTGCCCCCCTCCCCTCGGTGCCCCCGCCCTTCCATTCTTCTTGCCTGGAGCCAGCCTGGCGAGAGGTAGCGCTCTCACCTTAAACCCAACTGTGCTCTCAAACGTGCTCGTGAGCTAGGGCAAGTCCCTTCCTCTCTCTGACTTTAGCTCCTTCACGTAGGGCCATTCGGACCAACGGTCTCTCGGGTCAGTGGCTTCCTACTTTAAGGTCTGGCCTTTCTGCTTGCAGGGAAGGTTGTGCTGGCTGAGACCACCACGGCGCATGCCACGCTGACCGGCTTACACTACTACCACCAGGACTGGTCCCACGCGGCCGCCTACGTCACGGTGCCTCCACTGAGACTGGACACCAACACCTCAACCTACCTCATGAGCCTGCTGGCCAAGTAAGGCGCTTCAGCAGAACCCCATGGCCCCAGAGCGCACCATTAACTCGTAATAGGCGCCTTCCCAGGAATTTACACGTCCTCATGGTGATGTCCTAGCGGCCCCGAACCTGACCTAATTTCATTGTGCCCGTGGGATGACTTGGCTTTGGTGACCTTCTCTGGAGCCCATCAGATAATTGACAACCCCTGGGGCTTCTCTGACCACTGGATTTGGAGTGAGAGTTTCTGAAGGGTGAGAGGCAGGAGCATATGGAAAAGTGTGAACAGTGGTGATGCAGAATTTCAAGGGACATTCCTTTTTTGCACTGAAGACCACGGCAGGGCCGTGGGATGTGTCCTCTGACAGGACCTACAATATACGTGGGCCTTTTGTCTCTTTGTTCTTCACTTCTCTCTCCTCTCATTGTTTTGCATGTGGTTCTTCTCCCCCACATGTCTCCCTTCTTTCTTTCCTCTTCTCCCTCTGCCTTCTGGCCTCTCCCCCTCGTTCCCCTCATCCTACCCTTCCAGATCCCCTTTCCTCCAGCTCCTCTTTTTCTAACACCTTTTCCCATGTGATCCGAATCTAAAGGCAGAGGTTTAAGGCAGGCCGAATTCAGAGGGACACAAACACGAAAAGCTTTTGTTTCATCCCAAACTTTTTGCAGCTTCTTCCTTTCCTTTAGAAACATCGTGGGTAGAGTCCGTTGCTTCCTCTCCCTTTTAGTTACCGAAATCCAGTCTAATTTAAATGTCCATCTCCTTCCTTCCCCATGCCCAGTTCGGGTTGGGAATTCGTCTCTGTTCCCAAGCACCAGCCTGTACTCCTGCTTCTCAGGCAGAAAGCGACTGGCCTTTGGGGCCCTCCCTGGGCAGGGCATATGCCCAGTGCGGGCTCTCTTGTGCCCCCCTCCAACAATCCCCTGCTCCGGGAGATGGAGTCCAGCCTGACCTCTTCCTCCTGCACCTTTTTGCTACCAGAGCTAGCGGTATCTCTGCAGACTGGGACCCTGGAAGTCCGCTCAAGCCTGGCCACCTTCTACAGTGTCTGGGGCCCCGCGAAATCTCACCCAGCTTTGCCACTATCCACGGTGGGAGGGAAGGCTGTCCCCATCGCATGGGCTTTCCTGACCCAGAGACTCAGGCACGTCCACTAATCCATCTCCCAGGCAAAGGCCCACTGCGATCGCCTCTGTTCTCCATGGGTGAGCCTGTTGAGATGTGCCCTCTTTGACTGCTAGGAGAGAGAGTAGGAAAGCCCACTCAAACCATGAAAAGAAGGAGGGAGGAAAGATGACAGACTCTCCATTCTGTAATACCTCAATCTCCCTGCCTGTTGTCCTTCGGTTTTATACATCTGGTGGTGGGGGGGGGTTGATAAGCTTCTTCTCTTCTAGGGTGATGGTGGGGATGATTGAGGGACATGGCCAGCCCCAACTAAAGATGGCTGTCTTTAGATAATGGGACCCTTATTTTATCCACCTCCTTACTTTTCCATCCTGGTTGCCAACAATTGGAAAATTCCCACCCAACATCCTGCTGTGTTAATAACACCTTAAAGATGTGCGTAGGGTACAGTCAATAAGGTCTCAGGGTGAAGGAGGCCCCTGGAGGAGCAATCTATGCTCAGCACTGTACAGTGATTATTTTCTATCCCTGATAAAGTAGGGAGCACACGGGAGGAGAAATGCCAGATTAGCTCATACTTCTAAAAATGCTTTTCAGGGGTGCCTGGGTGGTTCAGTCGGTTATGCGTCCTACTCTTGATCTCAGACTCATGAGTTCAGGCCCCGTATTGGACTCCACACTGGGCATAGAGCCTAGTTTAAAAAAAAAAAAAAAAAAAAAGATTTTCATTGGGAAAAACCAGCCTCCTTTTCATCATTATCAACACAACAAAAACAAACAAGTATCAAGGGCCCACTGTAATACTTCGGGCCCAATTCCAAAGTCAAAGAATCTTTCAAAACACCTCTGCTTGCCACAGGCAATTTACTGAAAGAACAGAAAGGTGGTAATTGCCCCCACACACCCAAATTCAAATAGGCCGGGGGGTAAAAGAGTATTATTAATTGAATAATTTAAGTTTTTAATGTCTAGCCTATTTTTAATTTCAATTATGTAAATAAATTCACTCAAGTCGAATTGTAATTTCATGTGAACTATTATGAGAGTAGTTTGAGTCCTTTTTTAAAATCAGCGCATATTGTAAAAATGTGCAATTTTATAGAATTTGGAGCATTGTTTTAACAACTCTGTGATTTGCAGGAATTTATGGTTACTTTTTTGCCTTTAGAACGCATTGCTGGTGCTAACTGACATTGCACAGAATACTTGATTGGAAACGCAGACACCGATTATCATATTCCTATAAGAGAATCCATGTGGCTTCCTCACGATCTGCTTTAGGATATGATTTCTTACATGTCAGGGTAAAAGGCACAATCTGTGGGTGGAAGGATTATCCTTTATTTAAAATCTAATTTCTTTTCTCTTTTCTTTTTTTATTAAAGTGTAGTTGACACAGGATGTGACATTACATTCAGGTGTGTCACAGCGAGTCGACAGCTCTGTGGGTTATGCTGGGCTCACAGGTGTAGCTATGATCTGTCACCCTACAACACGGTTGCAGTGCCATGGACTAGACCCCCTGTGCTGTGCCTTTCGTCCCGGTGACTTACTCATTCCAGAACTGGAAGCCTGTACCGCCCCCTCCCCATCACCCATTGTGCCCCTCCGGCCACCCCCCTCCCTTCTGGAAACCACCAGTTTGTTCTCTGTGCAAAATCTAATTTCTTAAAGGGGCCAGAAGGTTTTTGTTTTTTTTTTCATTTGACTATGGAAAATTTTAAAGGACTTCACAAAGCCAGTCATGTTTTAAACTTTATGGTTGGGTGTGTCATATCTCCTAGACACTTAGGGGACCTCAAAAGCCTTTCTGGAGGAGGCGCCTGGGTGGCTCAGTCTGCCTTCACCTCAGGTCATGATCCCAGGGCCCTGGGATAGAGCAGTGTGTCCTCAGGCTCCCTGCTCGGAGGGGAGCCTGCTTCTCCCTCTCCTTCTGGCCCTTCTCCCCCAACCCCTGCTCTCTCAAATAAATACAGAAGAAATCTTTTTAAAAAAAGCCCTTCTGGAATGTGACCACATTCATTCACACCTGCCCCAGGTGTGTATGAGTCTTTTTTTGAAGTGGGTACTCAGTAAGACCTGGTTAAAGAATGGGAGTTGAGGTCCCTAACCCTCTGTTGGTGACCCTAACAGTCCCCTCTTCTGATCTGATCCCTGCCTGGGTGTCTGGAAGGCCCCTGAGGAGAAGGTGAAACTCTGTTGAGTTCTGCAGGCCCAGGGAATGTGGGCAACCCCAGGGCCCTAGAACAAACCATCCACTGTGTGGGGAGTCCCTCCCACAGGCTCTGAGGAGGCCCAGAGCAGGAGCTTTGACTCAGGAAGAGCTAAGTCATCTCACTGGGGATCTGGCCAAGGACAGTAGTCATTTGGCAACAGCTGTGACTGATGAGCCCTGCCAGGGCTCAGTGTGTAGCCCAGTGCCCCATGTGCTGCCTGACCCCAAGTCATCTGAGGGCCTTACAGATCTGGTCACCAAGCCAGAGAATGCCTTCTGCTCCCAGGTCCCCCTCTGATGCGGGTAGCCATCAGGTACTCCCAAGACTTTATCACCTCCTACAAATAAACTAGATTCTCAGGGCTCCTGCTGTGTGGTCCCAGCGGTTGTCCCCCTCTCTCACATGACTTTCATCCTCCAACTCGGACCCTGCCTGCCCTCCAACAGTGTTTCTTCCTGAGGCTGCCCCAGCCTGGGCAATGTGGCACCCTTCCCCCTCCGCCCCTCACCACCTCTGAGCCCTCGGCTGCAGAGATCTCAGAATGTGGCCCAGCTCTACCACCCTCATTTGGCAGAGTCTGGCGTCTCACCATCCTGAGTCTCTGCCCTGAGTTCCTAGCGAGCCCAGAAGCCCAGAAGAGCCCCACCACACCGTAGCCTCCCGCAGCCTCGCATGGAGGCCAGCCTCAGTAACCCTCTGACACTCATGGAGGGAATGGGTGATGAACGGGTTGACTTGTACATTGTGACTGGTTTATGAAGGCAGACTTTTCTCTCTCGTCCCTCCTTTCCCCTTCGGTGCTATTAGAGCCCCACATCCAAGAAAGGCGACGGCTGCAAGTTGTTTAGCAAAGCTGAGCATTGAACCTGTAAATGTTTTGCCCAGCACAGGCTTGTCACCAGCAGGTACTGGTAGGGGTTGAGGAAGGCAATGAGAGGAAGCTGGCATCTGGGCCTCACATGAGCAAAATGCTAAGTTCAGTCTTTATTCACCTGCAGTCTTCGCTCTTGAAAGATGATGTCCCAAAAGCTCTCCTCCGTGTCTCCTGTGACGCTGACAGTCGGTGTCACACTCTACCCATATTCCCATTCTGTAGATGAGTCAACTGAGGTTCATACAGATTAAGTAACTTGTTTGAGATCATACTTCAGAGATCAGCTTGGCCTGGGTCCCAAAGGAAAGCTTTTCCCCTGCATCTGTCCCCACCGTCTGGGACCCTATCTTCCCTCCCTTAGCGGTCACATCTTTCTCTCTCTCCAGTGATACTCTGAATATTGTGGCATCAGATCACCGGCCTTTCACTACGAAGCAGAAAGCTATGGGCAAGGAGGACTTCACCAAAATCCCGCATGGAGTGAGTGGCGTGCAAGACCGCCTGAGTGTCATCTGGGAGAGAGGAGTGGTATGTTCTGGGGACCCATCTCCACTCCAGTCCTAGCAAGAGTTTTCACTCTATGGAGGGCTGCATCAATGGCTCCCTGTTTCATTCAAAAACAAAACCAAAAAGATATTCCCACCCTCCACCCACTCCCCCAAACAGAAAGGTAGTACAGCCTATTCTAGAAATTTGGAAAATACAGAGAAGTATTAGGGGGGGAAATCCCCATAATTACATACTGAGAAATTAAATGATTAATATTTTGATATATTTCTTCCCAGTTCTATGTGTGTGCTACATATTATTTTAATAACTGGGTTCATTTTCTTTTTATGTAACAGTCTAAAGTGTTTGCCTATATTGGTAAAAATTCTTTTTAAAACATCTTTTTGAGGGGCACCTGGGTGGCTCAGTGGGTTAAGCCTCTGCCTTCAGCTCAGGTCATGATTGCAGGGTCCTGGGATCGAGCCCCACATCAGGCTCTCTGCTCAGCGGGGAGCCTGTTTCCCCCTCTCTCTTTCTCTGCCTGCCTCTCTGCCTACTTGTGATCTCTGTCTGTCAAATAAAAAAATAAAATCTTTAAAAATAAATAAATAATAAAACATCTTTTTGAATAGCTAAATAACATTTCCTCCGATGGAAGTACCACATTTGTTCATCCTTCTCTGAGGTTTGGAACTTTGAGCTGTTTCAAATCTTTGCACTCCCAAAGAATGCTGCAGAGAATTTCTTTGTTCATAAGTATATATATTGTCAGCATTTCTAATTATTTAATTAGGATAGGTTCCTAGAAGCAGATTTCTGGCCCAAAGGATATGAACATTTTTAAGGCTCTTCATATATTTTGCCTAATTACTTTTCAGAAAAGATAGGGACTAGGACTTCATTTAAATACCACCTGTTCTCCCCATGAAGGATAGGTATCTTTGGTCTTGACCTATCACAGAGTAGCTACAGCAAAGTAGGAGCTGAAGGAGATTTGACCTTCTCAAGATGAGACCACCAGCACAGGGGGACGCAGGAGTGGCCAAGGAATCCCCCCTGAAGGGAGTCCACGGTGCTCTTGCTGGTGGCTGAGGCAGGAAGATGTTTTTGGACAGAACAGAATATATGTCCCTTCATGGGTGAAGGGAGGCTACCGACCCCTCTGTAGTGAGCCCATGAGTAGAGCTGGTTGTATAACAGGAGGTCGGTTTCCACCAGGTTAGACAGCCTTTTGCAAAGGGCCCACTCACCGTTGTTGCTGGATGAAGGAGCGAGGAGTGAGCAAGGGGACCGAGCCGACTAGGTTGGCTCGTCTGCCATGGTGCCCACGTCGTTGTCCTTCTTGGCTCCATGGTTCTGACCCACTAAAAGTCCACTGGCCAGAGGCAAGGGTGACCAGGGGTTTGAGGCACACGCAGTGTTGGGTTGACTTGGCACTTCTGCAATGTTTCAGGTTGGCGGAAAGATGGACGAGAACCGTTTTGTGGCCGTTACCAGTTCCAATGCAGCAAAGCTTCTCAACCTGTACCCCCGCAAAGGCCGCATCATCCCCGGAGCTGACGCCGACGTGGTGGTGTGGGACCCCGAAGCCACAAAGTAAAACCCCTGCTAGCTTCCAGCCCTGGAGGGATATGGGGTTTGAAGGACCTTATGTTCCCAAACTCTGCAAGCTTCTCGTCTTTGCCCGTGTCTAGCATAGAGAAGTCCGCCCCTGAGGTGTGACTCCATTCAACAACTATTTAAAGACCTGCCATGGTCTGGGCACTAGGAATGTGGCAATGAACAAGACCATCTTTTTTTTTTTTTTTTTCGAAAGAGAGAGAGAGAGGGAGGGAGTAAGCAGGGAGGGGCAGAGGGAGAAGGAGAGAGAAGATCTTAAGCTGACTTCCCACGCGGCGCAGAGCCCCACGCAGGGCTCAATCTCACAACCCTGAGATCCTGACCAGAGCCAAAATCAAGAGTCAGATGCTTAACCGACTGAGCCCTCCAGGCGCCCCGAACAAGACAGTCTTAAGACCGGCTACAGAGCCTCCCCACGGGCCCAGCTCTTCACAGCGTTTCAAAGCAGCTTCACATCAATGAGCTCATTTGATATCCATCCCTAAAAAACACTCGTGCTGGAGTTTTTATTTCCATTTTACTATTGAAGAAACTAAGACCAGAGAATAGCGAGCTCTCCACATCACAGAGCTAAGACGCAGCTGAACGGGACAGATACCCTGACGTTCTGCACTCTCCCACCTGCCCCCTGCTTCCCTCCGGGAGGGTGTTGGATACTCCAGAGAGCACGGTGCTCGACAGCCACACATTAGTGACCACGAGCCGAGTGATAGTACGAAGTGTGTCAGGAGTCACCATGCCGCAGGATACAGAGCATGGTTTTTACTCAGAGATCCGGGCAGAGGAGATGGAAACCCTTTTTTCTTATTAAATTTCATTCAGTCACTCAACAGATTTTTAAGTGCCCCTTTTTGCCAGGCACTTTGCCAGGGCACAAGCCAGAAGTGAGCAAGACAGGCAAACATTGAATGGAAATCCGAAAATAAAAAGTTGAATTGAAAAGAAGGTCCACCCTGTGTACCACCACCCGCCCTGGTGCCAGGATACCTACACTCTCTTCTCCAAAGAGCATTCGAGAAGCCGTGTTCTGCCTCCTGACGCCGGGGGACAGGTCCCTGCTGCTGTAGAGGTGTGGCTGTCATTGATCACTATTGGCAGAAAAGTCCCTAGAGTTTAGGGGCGCCTGGGGGGCGCAGTCGGTTACGTGTCAGACTCTCGGTTTCAGCTCAGGTCATGATCTCAGGGTCGCGAGATTGAGCCCCGCATCAGGCTCTGTGCTGAGCACAGAGTTTGCTTGAGATTCTCCCTCTCACCCTGCCCCTCCTGCTCACGCTCTCGCTCTCCTTCTCGCTCAAAAATAGATAAATCTAGGGGCGCCTGGGTGGCTCAGTGGGTTAAAGCCTCTGCCTTCAGCTCGGGTCATGATCTCAGGGTCCTGGGATCAAGCCCCGCATCGGGCTCTCTGCTCCGCAGGGAGCCTGCTTCCTCCCCTCTCTCTCTGCCTGCCTCTATGCCTACTTGTGATCTCTCTCTCTAAAAAAAAAAAAAAAATAGATAAATCTAAAAGCAAAAACAAAACAATGCTAGAGTTTAGCCCAGTTGATTAATTTCCTGGGACTACCCTAACCCTACCACAGATGGGGCGGGGGGAGGGCTCACACACCAAAAATTTATATTCTCACAGTTCTGGAGGCTTGAAGTCCAAGATCAAGGTGTCTGCAGGGTTCAGGAGAGTTGCTTTCATCTAGGGCCTCTCCCCTTGGGTTGTAAATGACTGCCTTTCCCTTCTGTCTTCATATGGTCATTGCTCTGAGTGTCCATGTCTGCTGTCTGAATTTCTTCTTATAAAGACATCAGTCAGATTGGTTTAGGGTCCACCTGTATGACCTCATTTTACTTTAATTAGCTCTTTTAGAGCCATGTCTGTAAATGCAGGCACATTCGGAGACTGGGGGTGAGGACTTCGGCGTATAAATTTGGGGGGTAATACAATTCAGCCTGCAACCACCAGCTTTGGGGGTTATTCCTTCCCACTGAGCATCCACCCCTCCCACTGAGCCGAGACCTCTTTACCTCTTCTCAGAGCTTTCTCTCCCACCGCTGCCTCTCCCCCAGGACCATCTCAGCCAGCACCCAGGTGCAGGGAGGAGACTTCAACCTGTACGAGAACATGCGCTGCCATGGCGTCCCCCTGGTCACCATCAGCCGGGGCCGAGTCGTGTATGAGAACGGTGTCTTCATGTGTGCGGAGGGCACTGGCAAGTTCTATCCCCTGAGGTCCTTCCCGGACACTGTCTACAAGAAGCTAGTCCAGAGAGAAAAGGTAAGATGAGGGAAGGAGAAGAAGGTTATGGGACAAGGTAGTAGCCCCCTTTTGGGGAATTCTGTAATGACTGTATTAAATCTCAGAGATGTTCTCTCTCTCTTCTCCCACTGAGTCCTAGTGTCTGGAATGGTCACTTGGGAACAATGGAAAGAGCACAGTCGCTAATGCCCCTGGAGCTAAGGGAATACTTACTACAAGGTGCTCACAGATGTCCCCAACATCTAGCGTCTCGAAGATTCTTGCCCATCCTCTGATGGGATTCCTGGCTTGGCCTGGGTTACTGGAGTTGCTCTTTCCCTGAAACCTCCCCCTCCCTTGTGACTGTGGTAAGGAGGGTGGGATTTGCCAGTGGTTTGGACTGCCCCCCCCGCCAACACTGCTAATGGTAAGTCCAGGTCTGGAATAGTTCATATCTCAAGGGTCCCGCCCAGACCTTGGAGTCCATAAGCACCCTGTTCACCAAAATTTGGGGCTTCTCCTCATTCCCAGGGATTCTGTCCTCTGAGGAGATAGTCACCCTAAGGAAGACTGGCTGTGCTCTGATTGCTCAAGGGTTGACTGTCCACCCTTATGTTTGAGAGCTGGCCTGGAGAATCTGGCCCAAATTCTTGCTGACGGCTCCAGGTCCTGGGAAGCAGGTCTGACCTCTGGGCGGAGATCGCAGATCATCAGGAGAGAACATCTCTTGACACTGTGAGAGCTGAAAGCATTGTGCAGTTTCCTCTCCCTGTGGCCTAAGGCAGCATTAGTGTGGCCTCAGAGGCTGCTGTCTAGATAGGGCAAGCGTTCTCTCACGACTGAGGGTCCAGCAGCTCTCCTGCCTAGACTCTGGGATGCTGGGGTTGGAATCATGGCACACTTGAAAGATGGTGATGTTTTTGTTGTTTTTTTTTTTAATTTCCTCACTCGGCTTCTCCTGTTCTTCTGTTCTTTTTGCCCAGTACATCTCAGTCCTCTGTACACAGGAGGTGCTCACTGTGTGTTCTGAAGGTGGTTCCCTGCAGATTTCTGGTAAACTGCCCAGCTCAGCCTTGTCCGTCAGCTGCTATCTGTGCAGGGGTGAGACCCAGTGAAATGGTCTGTGTGTTTTTCAGCCAGAGGCCCTAAGTAGCCACTGGCAGGGGCGCCTTTTCTGGACACTTCCAGGTGACCTCCCCACCCTCACCCTGCCCCCCCACATTGTGGTCACTGTCCCAGACCAGCATCAGCTTCCTACTCACAGGCCCCGTGCTCTCCACTCATCATCAGCTCTGGCTTCCAGCAGGGACCAGAGGTATGAAGGACCCTGACTGAGAAAGACTCGGCTGCCTTGTGACTATTCTAGAAATCTGCCTCCATGGTGTCTCAGGAATAGGCCTTTGAAGAGCCACCTGGGGCTTGGCGCACTTGCCATGAAATGATCATATGACCTCTCCCCTTCAGCCAAACTTCCTTAGTCTCTTGGTTCTCTAGTCCTTTATGCAAAACCCAAGCTTCTTTACTCGGTGCCTCAGGCCTCCCCTCTTTGCTCCCCTTCTCATTCCTTCCTGGAACTACCCAAGGCTCCAGGAGCAGTGGCCGCAGCCTGTGCCCTCCCAGCTATTCCCTGGACACCCACTCCTCTGGCTGGCCCGCGAGGCCCCAGCCCCGGAAGGAAGGTTCCACCAGGTGGGATGGGAGGCCAGTAGGCCTTCCCGAACTCTCAGAGTCCTCACCAAGACTTAGTTATTCAGTAGAGGCTGTCTGTACAGGTTCATTCACAAAAACCACAGCTTTCTTTCACAAACTATGGTGCCACCCTCGTGGGCTGGGAGGGGTGGGTAGTGCAAGTTTCCATTCCCCATCTTTGATTATCAGATAGAAGTTTTGTGTGTTTTTTTCTTTTCTTTTCTTTTCTTTTTTTTTAGTTTTATTTATTTAAGTAATCTCTGCACCCCATGTGGGGCTCAAACTCACATCCCCAAGATCAAAAGTCACATGTTCCTTTGACCGAGCCAGCCAGGCGCCCCTGATTTCCAGATAGAATTGTAAGTGATCTAGCAAACAGGGAGTTCCAGGTTCTCGAAGGCCCAAGAGCGTGTCCATGACCGCTGGGTTCCTCTTGATTCGCTGGCTGGCAGGCCTTCGAGGTTCCACCATTGCCTGATTCCTTCCCAGTCTCGATGAAGTAAGAGTGACCTCAGTTATCACAGTGTTCATTCCAAAAGCAAACTCAGGGTCTGTCAGGAGGTGAATGGTCCCATTTCCCTTCTGCTCCTCGGATGTGGATAATGGCAGAGGCCTCAGCCAGCCTCTGGAGAGTGTACCGGCAAGAACAGAGGGAGGCATTCATACCCGGGAATGTCTGACAAAGGGTAGCTGTCATTTTAAGAAGGAAACTGGAAAATAACCTGTTGGTTAGGCCATGGAGAAATTGGAACACTTATCCTTTGCTGGCAGGAATGTAAAATGGCGCAGCCACTTGGGAAACAGACTGGCAGTTCCCCAAAAGTTAGATATTAGAGTTACCAAATAAGCCAGCAGTTCTACTCCTGGGTATATCCTCAAGGGAAATAAAAATATATATCTACACGAATTTTTATTTGTAGAGCCCAAGAAGTGGATACAGCTCAAATGTCCATTAGCTGTTGAGTGGATAAACAGAATGAGGTATATCCATCCGTGTTCCTGAGCCAGAACAGGAAACAGTACTAACAAATAGTCCACCCTACATACCGGAGCCTTAAAAACCTGGTGCTAAGTGAAAGGATCAAGTCACAGAAGACCACATATTTTAGGATTCCATATATATGAAATATCCAGAAGAAGGAAATCCGTAGCTAGAAAATCTTATCAGTGGTTACTCAGGGCTGAGGGGTGGGGAGGGGGTGTGGGATTGCTTTTGTTGTGGGGGCGGCCCAATGTTGGGAATATACACCACTGAAACACCACTGAATTATCTACTTGATTGTTTGATTGATTGATTTTTGAGGAAGAGAGAGTGTGTGTGAGTGGCAGGGGGAGTCAGGGAGAGATTGGGAGAGAATCAGGCAGACTCGGTGCCGAGCCACAAGCCCGACATGGGGTTCAATCTCATGACCCCGGAGATCAGGACCTGAGCTGAAATCAAGAGTTGGACACTTAACTGACTGAGCCACCCACGCACCCCTGAATACTTTAATGACAAGTTTCACAGTTGATGAATTATGTTGCAATTTGAGGGGGGGTGGATATCTGATGACAGTTTTGTGGTCTTTCCAAAAAGGATATTTTAGTCAGGAAATAGGGTCAGCAGAGGGCAGAGGAAGTACTGTAAGGCCCTCTAAAAGCCAAGCTCACAAAGACGTAAGATGAACACCAGTTCACAGCATTCCAATCCTTAGGCCAGCCGCCCTGGAGAGGCGCCAGCTTCCAGAACTGGTGTAAATTCAACCCCCAGTCTCTTTATCTGAAGCGCGTATTACAATGATAATGTAAGGTTCCCAAGTGAAAGCCTGTTCTGTTGCCTGTTGTCACAGCCTTTCTGTAAAAGAATGCATGCATGCAGAAAAAGAAAACCAACAAAAAGTCTTTTCCCAAATGATGGGCCCCTAAAGAGCTGAGGGTTGGGTGTGCAGCCCGGACCGAGGGGGCTGCCGGAAGCCGGAGTGTAGCCTGCCAGGGTTGCTGGCTCAGGATTCAGCCAGCCCGAGCTGCCACCCTTCCCCCCCCTTCACTGCCCCACCCCCACCCTGGTCTCCAAAGCCAGGATACCAAAGTGAAGCCCGTTGAATACACAAATAGGCTGAAGTTCCCTCGGGAAATTCCCTGTATGTTTCAACAAGGTTTCCAGTAAGCAGCCAGCAGCAAGGAGTTGGAGATTGTGTCCCTGGTGGGTGTCTGGGGTGTAGACCATCTATAGTGTTGCTTCAGACCCTGTGTGCACACTCCAACTCCCTCGGTCCTCCTCCTAGTAGCACCTTTTAACGTGAACAACCGCGCGGAAAGGACGTCTGCCATGATTAGGGCTGCTGGTCCTTATGTCCCTTGAATCGGGCCAGAGCAGTTCTGAGAGCTCTGTGTGTATTAATCCGTTTGACGCATAACAGTTCTATATGTAATAGGTGCTGTCACCATCCTATTTTGACAAATAAGGAAACTGGTACAGAAATTAGGTAACTTGCATAAGGTCACAGAGTTTCCATGAAGCAAAACTGGGATTGGAGCCCGTACCGTCTGGACGTAGAACGTAGGCTCTTAGCGTGACTGCCTTTGTGAACACAAAACCAACCAGTATTGTCGTTGGGGCGGGGGGTGCGGGGGCGGGGGGTGTCTCATCTCCAAATCAGCTTTATTTTGCTTCGTTCCCCACAAAGTGGTCAGGTCATGGTAAAAGGCATGGCCTCTTGAGAGTCTGGCGGGTGAGGGGATAGCATTGCTCCAGGCAAGGGCGGTACCCCAGAAATCTGCCTGCTACCCTGTTACTCTACCAACACTGAGAGGGAGCAGACAGGGGCCCCCGTGTGCAAGCATGTGCTCACACACACACACATTGTTGAGGAGGTAAGAGAATCCTCCACTCCCTGAGCTCCAGACGTAGGGCGTTTTCGTCACAGCCTGTCATCTGGACCCTGAGCAGAGTGGCGACATCCAGCCTCCTCTCAGCTGTGGAGGGAGCTCTGGTGGCCCTGGCATCCGGGCTCTGACGGTGTCCTTTCTCCATGTTCTCTCCTTCTCCATCCTTCACTAGACCTTAAAGGTTAAGGGAGTGGACCGAACTCCCTACCTGGGAGATGTCGCCGTTGTCGTCCATCCTGGGAAGAAGGAGATGGGAACGCCCCTCGCAGACACTCCCACCCGGCCTGTTACCCGACACGGGGGCATGAGAGACCTTCATGAGTCCAGCTTCAGCCTCTCTGGTAAGAACAGGGGCTGCTCTGCCAGGGACCTGCGTCTCCCCCCGGTGGGGTAGCGGGAGCAGAGACCCGCCTAGGCAGGGGCTCTCCGCAGCTTCTCTCCATCTTCTCCCCCCACCCCTTGTCTAGAGAGGAGTGCCGCGTCCCGCAGTACAGACACACCAACATTAGGAGGGGTGGGAGGGTTCTTCCAGTCCCTGGGTGGGCACCAGCCACCCCAAGAGGCCATAGCTGATCGGGTGCTTTCCCCATGGCTTCTAAGTCCAGATGGTTTTTTTTTCCCTTGAAACCTCTTGAGGGCTGTGCACCCCCACTGCACTCTCTCCATCTCCATCCCTGTTCCCCAGCAGCCTCTGAAAGAGGTGTTTCCCTTATTCCCTTTCCTCCCTCACCTCAGACTCATGTTTGCCCCCTTTTCTGCCAGCAATTTTAATATATGTAATATCACGTATGATACATTGGGTGTGTCTGTGCTCTGGGACTTTGTTTATCCCAGGAGCTCTGCAGTAGTGAAAGGTGGGGGTCGTTGCCACAAAAACGGTAGCACGCCCCCCTGCCCCCCCACCTGGGAACGAGCAAGCAAGGCTATGATGTAGCCTGGTCCTGCGGGCAGCTCTGATGGATGCTAGGAGCCGCGCTCGAAGGTGGGAGGACTCTCCTCAAACGCGCTGAGTGGCCTTCAGAACCCAACCAGGTGGAGGCCTGGCATCACTCTGTGAGGGCCGCACTGGGACCTGAACAGTGAAAGGAGCAAGATCCAGAACTTTCCACACAGGGCGTGGCATTTATCAGCGCCTACAGGCTCTCCTAATACGAGGGGCCAAGGGTACTGAGGGGGAGGGGCTGCCCGCTGAGCTTCCCCTGTGCCCCCCATGTGCTGGGGGCAGCTCGGGTCAAAGGAGATATGCTTCCTGTTCTGAGGACCTTGTAGTCTGGGGGAGGGGGGTCCTCTCCATCCTCAGAGCCAGTCGTGTTGCCCACCCTGAGGGCCACGGCTGCTTGCACCAGTGACAAGACGTGTGCTGGGAGTCGGCACCGTATCTGCGGTGTAGAGTGCCGTCCCGGGAGCCGTCGGTTCCCGCCGTTGCCTGGGCACAGCCCTTCCCGCAGCAGCCAGCCCCACGGGAAGCCTCAGGGCGCCCAGAGCTATGGGCCCACTGGCCAGTGGCTTCTGCTCCCAGCACATCTCAGGGCACCACTCCTCTCAGATTCAGCAAATAGCAGGCGTCTTCCCACCTTCCTTCCTCCCAACCTTGTCTATTCTGGATGGGCTGGACTGAAGAATGTCCCACTCCCTCCCTGAGACACCAAGCCTCTTTTTCTAAGTCTTGGGATTTCAAGATGCTGGGCCTTTGGGGTGTGGTTCTTTGATTTTCCAGAACAATGGAATGCCCAGCCTTCTCCCCGTCTTACTCAGTGAGGCGTGTCTGCAAAGGTCCACATGCTGACGGGCTGATTCGTGGTCTGTGGTCTGTGTGCACCACGAGAGCCCACGTGCCCAGGCTAGAGCATAGTAGGGCAGTTCAGCACAGAGGCCCTGAAGCAGAAAGACCTAGATTGAAATCCAGGCTCTACCGCTGACACACTCTACAACCCTGGGCAAGCCACTCGACTTCCCTGAGCCTTAATTTCCTCATCTGGAAAATGGGATGGAGCTGTGAAGGTTCAGTTAGATCACACCCACGGAGGGCTTACCAGCTCCCCCCGCTAGATGGTGGCTGTGCCTTTACAGCCCAGATGAGAGCCCCCGCAAGCTCACCCTCTGTGTCCTTACCCGCAGGTTCTCAAATCGATGACCATGTTCCAAAGCGAGCTTCGGCTCGGATCCTCGCTCCCCCTGGAGGCAGGTCAAGCGGCATTTGGTAAAGGCACTGACCAGCCCCCCAAGTGAGGACGCACCGCTGCCACCAGCCCGCACACCCTCCGGCCACGGCTGCAGGGGGCGGGAGAGGCTGCGCTGGGCGGCGTACCACCTGAGGGGGGCCACGGGACCCGGGGGGGCCCTCCCCATGTCTGACACGTGATTCACTGTGCTTTGAGCCAACCCCTAACAGGCACTTTGAGATGTGTTCCTCCCGCTGCAGTCCTTTCCTGCCTTCGCCCCGGCAGGCTTTTGGGGGCCCAGCAAACCCACACTATGCACAGAGCCCAATGCATAGAGCCCGGCCCAGCCCCTCCTCTCACACCCGCCTCCACCTGCTGGCCTTGGGAAAGCCCAGCCTTGAGTGCCCCGCCCCCTGGCCCACCCGCCAGCTGTCCGGAGCACTTTAGCAGATGTGTGTTGGAGGAAAAGGACCCCCTCCCCCTAAGGAGGCCCTGTGGTCACTTCTCCCAAGTCAGACAGGTGTTGGCTTCCCAGCCATGCCCAGGGTGTCCTGTTTCTCCCGACTCTGCGCTGGCCCCTGTGTGGGTGTGGCAGGGACACTGCACCCTTGGCCAGCTTCTTCCTCCTCCCACTCCAGCCTCGGGTGGGGGGGGCACGGGCCCCGAGGGGCTCGCTGGGCGGGGCACAGGGCTGGTGCCAGGCGCGTGTACATGATTTTGTTTTGCACGTTTGGTTTGCGCAGTGGTTTGGTTTGACTTGTTTGTGCACCCTGTGAACAATAACGGTGCTTCGTGTCACTAGCATAGCATAGAAACAGGAGTAGATGTGGACCTAAGAGATGCTGCACTCGACGCCGACCAGACAGCCTAGGGCACAGACCAGGAGCGGGGTGGGGTGCTGGACTCACGGGCCCTTCTTCTCCCCCGCCTGGAATCTTCCAGGCTGCCGCAGTCCTGTCCCAGGCTCTCCTCCTGTCCCCTCCCCTCCTGGGGTAGTTTCCTACATTCTTCTGTGGCGCCTGGTACGCCAGGCCTGGGGATCTCCGGGAGCAAGAGTCAGGCTTCCCATCTCTGGCTCCGGCCACTCCCAGCACTCACACCCCCAAACACCCTGTTTCCCGTAAACTCCCCCCGCTGGACCGAGGCCCAGCCGCTCCTCCCGTGTGATTGGCAAGAGGCCTCATGCCTGCTAAGAGAGGGAGAGCGGGACTCAGGAGTGAGCAGGTTAGATGCCAGGGAAGGAGGCCAGGCCGAGAACCCACATTGCTACACGGGTGCTGTGGCCTCCTGGGGTCCTCACCTCCCTGTCCCCTGCTCGTGTCCTCCGTCTCCTCCCACGTCTGGTTGGGCTCTCCCTGCCTCGGAAGCGTGGGGAGGTTTCCAAGGAAACACTAGAGGCTGGGTGATCTCCATCCACCCCGAGTGAGCAGGGGGCATCCCAGCCACCCGCCCTTCTTAAGCCTCACCCTCCGGTCAGGGAGGTGATTTCATGTTGCACATTCGCTTTGCGCACCCCGGGCTTGCACTGGGGCCTTGGGCTAGTGGTCTACCCTGCCCATGTCTTCACTGCTTCACATGCTTTCAAAGCACTTCCATATATGAGTTCTCCAGTGCCCCACACGACTGCAGAACATGTGTTGTTCTCCCCATTTCACAGACGAGGCCCAGAAAGTTCAGGCCTTCTGACCCCATGAGTGTCCATGCCGACCCTTAAGAGCTTGGCTGTCTACCCCACCTGTGGAAAGGAAGAGTGGGTGGCGTTTCTTGTAGATCCCACCTGGGAATGGAACCATCCAGAAGATTTACTCTCTTGGTAGGCATTCTGCTTTGCAGAATTCTGTTTTGCACAGGTAGATCAACCTTTCTTATAAACCTGCTAACGCCTGTTCAGTCGGAGCCAGAACCTGTTAAATGTTGGGGAATTGCCACGTGGCTTGAGCTGCCGCCACATCCTCCTTTCTTGCTCATCTTTCTCACTTAGGAGCTGAAAGGACAGAGACGGTACCCCAGGGAGCAGAGGCAACAAAGGCACTCGTGGGGAGGGTGGCAACCACAGGGACAGTAGGTAGGGATCTGGGCCTCGGAAGCCGTGACACTGACTCCTCGGTCCAATGTACATCATCATCTTCATCCCAGCCCTTTGCTGGGTCGTGGGCCTTGGGCAGATGCCAAAGAGCCGAGCAGTGGTGGCAGCCAGCGGGCACAGCATCCTTGCTTGGGCTAAGAAAGCTTTACCTTCTCTGAGTGCCTCCGCCCGAGTGATGCACAGTCCATGGGATGTGGCTCTGGGAGGCCGCATCTTGGAGCAGCCCCCATGGGCCTTCCAGTTCATCTTACCGCCCCCCCCACACACATATACCCCCCGATCCTTCCACAGACCCCGCCCTTGCCCAGGAGCTTCTAGATGAAAATCAGAAGGAGGTTCAAGGGACCAAAGGAACGGTCAGCCCCCGCCCCCTCCCCTCCGCAGCCCCACTCCTTGCCCCCGTGCAGAGCTCCAGCGAGCTCCATCCGCGGCCCCGCTGCTCCTGGTTGGGATGCCAAGGGTCTTCGGTTGCACTGAATGCAGCTCTCAAACTGGTCTTGTACTTGCTGAATAAATACTGTTGTTCTTGCCTTAGCTGCTCTCTAGGTTTGTGGGATTAAGTTACCAGAAAATTGTGCTCCCGTGTGTGCGTGTGTGTGCGTGTGTGTAGTGCTAGGAGTCCACAGTAGGTCTCTGTCAAGCCAATGCCGTGAGGAAGGCTTTTCCAGTACTCACCCAGAAACCACAGAAGCACGCGAAAACCCAAACCCCAGCTGCCCGGGAGGCAGGCACGGCCTGGGGTCAGGTCGGGGCCTCCAGCACCCAAGTGACTTCTCACTCTGTAAATGTCATGGTGCTACGACCGTGTCAACCCCAAGACGACACATGGTCCTGTGCTTTGGCCACCTGTTTGAGGCAAAGACAAAACAGCCCGACACATTGTGTTCTGGTGCAGGTTTGTATTAAACTGTAGCTACTTCTCACTTGGTCTCGGTTGTGTTTCTTCAAAGAGGGAGCCTGGCAGGGGACCCTCCTCCCCCATCCCAGGGGCGAGGCTTCAGTTGCTAAGAAAACTCCGCTTTAGTTCTTCACTCGTGCTGGGTGGCAGGTAGCCTCTCACGGGGAGGTCAGAGCGGAGTCTGAAAGAAAAACAGCTGAGAGGTGGGAGCCTCCGTGCCCAGCACTCAGGGCTCTGTCCTCCTCCTGGTGGGAGCAAAACCAAGGCTTTTAGGGTCAGATAACCAGGACAAGGTTGCTGAGTTAACGGAAACAGGGGTAACTGGGGGAAAGCATTACTTACAAAAGGTGAGGGGAATGGGGCTCTCCCCACTTACCCTTTGTTCTCTGTTCTTGGCTACCATTTTGGCAACCCACAGACCCCTCTTCACACAGTGGAACTCTTGGCTGATGGAGCTGTGGCCTCACAAGATCGCAGGATGGAGGGCTGTCGCAAGGCCAGTGTGTCTGCAGGACCTTCACACTGCTCTCTGGTTCTCCAGAACCACTACCCCCCCCATTTTGGATTGGTCTACTGGACCCTCCAACCCCTTCCACTTGCACCAAGACTGCCTTCTCTCTAGATCTCAGCCCAACGTTGGAAGGGATTACTGGGTCAAACTCTCCCACACCAAAGAGTGAAATTGTTGTTTCCAAGTACTACAGGGTCACTTGTACTTATTTCTTAGCCCCTAAAGATCAAAACCCTAATGAGGGAATTTTAGGCAAATGTATAAAATCGTTGGTGGCAAGGGAATTTTCCCAGCTTTCACCAAATAAACAACCCTGCAAATAAGGCCATGACTGAAAGTAACACCTGGGGTGCTGCATTTGGGGCAAAGCACTTGGCTTTCATGAAATGAGCTGTATGTGCTAGCTCCAGGGCAGGGTGGGGGGCCAGGGGCTCTCTGAGCCAGACGGAAACACTATTACCTGGCTTGCGAAGGATGCCGAGTCCCTGGGATGGGACTGGGCCAAAGTGTCTGTTACCCTGATTCCCCATAACGTGAGAACACACCAGAATTTGATCAACTGCCAAAAATCCACGGCTTCAAGCCTTTGGATGAGAAATAACGTGGCCATATGTTTGCCAGGCCATGTGTACCGTATGGGGTGGTTGATAGAGAAAAAAATAAAAGCTACCCAGAAAGACACAGCAGGCCTTTGTGTGTATGTAGTTGTGAGAAAATAAAAGACCACAGACTTTAAAATAAGGCAACCTATTAAGACCATTTATAGGATTATCTGCATTCAGGGAAACCTCACCAGCCAGCCACTAGGCAAATTTCACTTTGAAGTCTCTTTACTCAGAATTACGGGAGGAATTTTATTTTATTTAAGATTTATTGGAGAAAAAGAGGGAAAGAGAGAGTCAAGCACAAGCAGGGCAGGGGCAGAGGGAAAGGGAGAAGCAAACTCCCTGCTGAGCAGGGAGCCTGATGCAGGGCTCCATCCTGGACCCCAGGATCATGACCTGAGCCAAAGGCAACCATTTAACGGACTGAGCCACCCAGGTGCCCCCCAGGAGGATGTTTTTGCAAAAGTATAACCTAACACTAAGAATTGCCTTGCAGTTGGTGGAGACAGGAGAGTCTCATGACACCCCAGATATAAAGAACAAAGCTCATGATACACAGGGAGGGGAGACGTTATATTACTAGATTAATAAAAGATGATTTGATAGTGTTGCTATCACAACACATTTCAAACACATTTGAAAGGGTTTTAGTCCTTCCCCACTAAAACATGGAAGGATCTAATATTCTGTTGAGACTTGATAACCGTCTTACAATGAAAGCCCATTTCTTCATTTCCTCCCCTGGTTTATTTATGAACCACACATTTATACCTGCAGGGATCTTGTCCTGGTTGTCCCAGGACAGTTCTGGGTTAAGTCTATTGCTCCAGAATAATTATGAATCATGCCCCCCACCCCTTTCACATATGTCGTGCTTTGGGCAGTAAATCCTACGGCCACCTCATACAGGCCTGTGTATTCGCCTGGCCATTCATATGCCTGTCCCGGAGGTAGAAAGTTTCCCACGGCTAAAGGATGAGGGGCAGGGCATCATGGGAGGTGGGGAAAATGGGTTCTTCTGCAGCGAGTGGGGACAAGGGTATCTTGTGACAAGCCCTGAGTCTTCACAGCTCTGGGAGGTTTCAGGAGGTCTCAGTGGCTGTGGATACATCTCAGTGGTGAAGGTCAGGGGCACTTCCCTAAACTCTTTAGCTTATAAATTTTCTGTTCCATTAAAAATGGCCAGACTATCAACTTTTACCATTTTTTTAAAAAATTTATTTATTTATATGATAAAGACAGCGAGAGAGGGAACACAGCAGGGGGAGTGAGAGAGGGGGAAGCAGACTTCCCATTGAGCAGGAAGCCCAACATGGCACTCCATCCTGGGACCCCAGGATCATGACCTGAGCTGAAGGTAGACGCTTAACGACTGAACCACCCAGGCACCCCTACCATTTATTTTAAAAGGGACTTCGATCCCATTGATCCCCTTAATTGAACACTTTACAACATTTCTAACTACCTTTGAAATTCTACTTCCTTTTAAGAATCTAAGTGCTAGGGGTTACCTGGGTGGCTCAGTGAGTTAAAGCCTCTGCCTTCAGCTCAGGTCACGATCCCAGGGTCCTGGGATCGAGCCCCACGTTGGGCTCCCTGCTCAGCAGGGAGACTGCTTCCCTTCCTCTCTCTCTCTTTCTCTCTCTCTGCCTGCCTCTCTGCCTACTTGTGATCTCTGTCTGTCAAATAAATAAATAAAATCTTTTAAAAAAAAAAAGAATCTAAGTGCTAAATGATTATTGCCAATCTAATCAATGAAGCCCATAAATATGTGACCTTAGAGGTTCATTAGATGTTTCACTGCCAAACAAAGAGATTTCATCTTGTGAAGTCCTAAATCTTAAGGTACCCATTTTAGTTATGAGGTACTCACTCTTAACAGGCCCCCATTTTTTTTTTACAAGTATGCAAAATACCTAATATGTACAGATTCTCTTAACACAAAATTGTCAATACTATGGTTCGGGTTCATTAAATCTTCCTTTTCTCAATTGTATCCTTTGCCAAATCTAAGTTCTCACTGGGCTTTGGCTGGAAGTCCTGGCTCCTAAGAGGATGGGAGGAAGGCCTACTTCCTCGCCCCACTCACGTGGCTCAGATTTCCAAAGTGATGTTCCAGATTTTCACTTTACCTCTCTCCGGTCCATCTACACCAACCAGAGAGTTATTAGTGTGAGATTTCCATGTAAGTTCCAGCCAAATGAATTCTGCCTCCTTTCACATTTTTTGGAATACATTAGATCCTTTGTATTTTAAGATTTCCTTACATTTTAACTTAACAAATTCTGGCCTTGTAGAGCTATCTTTTAAAAATAGACTTCATTTTTTTAGAACGGTTTTTGATTTGCAGAAAAATCGAAAAGATAGTACAGAGAGTTCCTGCATACCCTCCACGCAGCTTTCCCTACCAACATTTCACATTCACGTGGCACTTTTGTTATAATTAATGAACCAATATTGATGCATTCTGATTCACTAAAACCCATAAATTTAGGGGCACCTGGGTGATTCAGTTGGCTAGGCATCTGCCATCGACTTCTCTCATGATCCTGGAGTCCTAGTATCGGGCCCCAAGGTGGCTTCCTGCTCAGCGGGGAGTCTGCTTCTCCCTCTCTTTCTGCCCCTCCCCCGCCCCAGTGCGCACACACTCTCTAAAATCAATTAAATAAATAAATAAATAAAATCTTTAAAAAAAATAAAACCCATATTTTATTCAGATTTCCTTAGTTTTTATCTATTGTCCTTATTCTGTTTCAAAACCCCACCCAGGTCACCACAATACATTTAGCTGTCCCGTCTCCTTGGGCTCCTTTTGGCTGTGACACTTTCTCAGGCTTTCCTTGTTTTTGATGATCTCAATAGTTTTGTGGAGTATTGGTCAAGGTGTTTTGTAGAATGCTCCTCCATTAGAATTGGTCTGCTGTTTTTCTCAAATAAATGGTTAGTCTGGTATTAAGGGTTTTTAGGAGAAAGACCACAGAAATAAATTGTGTTGTTTTTTACCACATCGTATTAAAGGCAGTACTGTCAGCATGATTTATTACTATTGGTGTTGACTTCAATCACCAGCATAAAGTTGGGCTGTGCCTTTTAAATTTACACCATTCCCTTTTAAGACCTCCAAGCTCCTCTTTTTATAAAATGCATCTTTCCGGGGTGCCTGGGTGGCTCAGCCGGTTAAGCATCTGACTTTGGCTCAAGTCATGATCCCAGAGCCCTGGGATTGAGTCCCAAATCCGGCTTCCTGCTCAGCAGAGAGCCTGCTTCTCCCTCCGCCTCTCCCTGCCACTCCCCATGATTGTGCACACTCTCTCTCTGTCACACATAAATAAGTAAATCTTTAAAAAAAAATGCAACTTTCTTAAGCAACTAAATACATATGGCACACTATGTATTGTACTAAATTTTGTAGGCATTTGCTAAATGACTCTCCTAGCTGGGACTTCTTTTTTATTCAGTATCAGTTGCAAAGTCTTTAATTTGACTCTGGGAGATCCAGAAGACACTGGTGTCTTAGAATGGCACATAATTAGCAAGAAATATTCACCTTAAACACGAGCTGTTGAGGTTTTATCTGAACTCTTGACTCCTGTGCCAAAATGTAGACATTTACACACACACACAATTGCATGCACGCACACACACACACACACACACACACTATTTTTTTTAAGATTTTATTTATTTATTTGGCAGAGACCACAAGGAGGCAGAGAGGCAGGCAGAGAGAGAGAGGAGGAAGCAGGCTCCCTGCTGAGCAGAGAGCCCAATGTGGGGCTAGATCCCAGGACCCTGGGATCATGACCTGAGTTGAAAGCAGAGGCTTCAACTCACTGAGCCACGCAGGCACCCCTATTTTCATTTTCATTCTATAACCTCAATTTCATGAGGCCTTTGGATAAATACTTTTGGATAAATACAAGGTATCTATTATCTTAATCCTTGAATTCAAACTTCAAAAATCCAGTGAGAAATTCTAGGACAGTAAGCAAATGAATTTAATAAGCTAATGTTGGGGAAACATATTATCCTTTTTATTTATTTTTTTTTTAAGAAGATAGGGGAGGGGCAAGGAGAGGAGAGAGAGAATCGAGCAGATTCCCCACTGAGTGGGGAGCCTGACACAGGGTTTGAACTCACGACCTTTGAGATCATGACCTGGGCCAAAACCAGGAGTCAGATGCTTAATGGACTGAGCCATCCAGGTGCCCCAACATATATTAATCTTTTAATGCTATACAGGAAGTTAAGTTGACACTTTTGTATTGATTTATTTAACTTTGGATTATCTGAGGCTTTTTTTTTTTTGTAAGATTTTTATTTATTTATTTGACAGAGAGAGAGAGAGAGAGAGAGAGATCACAAGTAGGCAGAGAGACAGGCAGAGAGAGGGGGAAGCAGGCTTCCCGCCAAGCAGAGAGCCTGACATGGGGCTCGATCCCAGGACCCTGAGATCATGACCCGAGCTGAAGGCAGAGGCTTAACCCACTGAGCCACACAGGCGCCCCTGGATTATCTGAGTTTTAGTGAATGATTTGGTAAAAGACGTTTTTCCACTTGTAGCACATTTCAGTCTTAATATCTTTCATTACTATCAAAACTGGGTGTCTTACATCATATTTACAAAAATGCTTTAGCTATTTCATTTTAGAGAAAAAATTCAAATTCATGTTGAAATCAGTTATGCCATATTCAAAATCCTTGATTTTGCATTGTAGATTATCACCTCAAGTGGTGGGGAAGCAAAATTACATTTTAAAAAAATGAACTCATTGAATTTCCCAGCTGAAACATTATACAGTATGTTTTAAATGCCTTTTAAATCTGAGAGGCAGTTAATCCTGAATTCCCAAATTTGAAACCGCATTTTTTAAAAAGATTTTATTTATTTATTTAACAGAGAGAGGGAACACAAGCAGAGGGAGCAAGAGAGGGAGAAGTAGGCTTCCTGCTGAGCAGAGAGCCCGATGCAGGGCCCGATCCCAAGACCCTGGGATCATGACCTGAGCTGAAGGCAGACGCTTAACGACTGAGCCACCCAGGTGCCCCTTGAAATTGCATTTTAAAACAGCAGTAAGAGTTATAAATGATCCTCTTACCAACGAAGGGAGTGGAAATCACTGGGTCAGCTACCAACTTTCTAGAAAAGTCTTTGCCTTTTCTTCTTTGCCCTATGACCTGTTCTTATGAGGAATTTTTCTTTTTGAGCTTAAGACTATGCTAAAAATTTGGTTTAAAAACATCTTAATTTTCATAGTTTTTAGCTTTACTCAGTTACGGGCATGCTGTCCTATTGACTTTCTGGCTTGAATCGTACAAATGCATTGAATATTTTCCTGGAAATGCAAATTCTTCACATTTTTACTATTAGAAGTAAATGATGGTTCTTGAGACCCTGAGATTTTTGAACACAATTTTTCTTTCTGACAACACGTTATGTGAATTACAACCCTCCAAGCCCCTTTGGGAGGAGACAGATTCGCCACCTGTAAATTAAAGATCGCCTCAAAATGGAAAACAATTGCTTACCTTGATGCATATTTAAATTTTGTCAGCTACTCAGTGCCTCTCGCTTTACTAGAATTCTTGGTTTTAAACTGTCCTCTAAAGCTTTTCAGTCCCCTTATCTTTAGGGGAGTCGTTCCCTTTTGATCAGTTCCAAAAGACACCAAGTTTCAAGGTAGTTGGCAGCCCCTTCCAGTGAACTGGACTTCCACTGTTAGTCTTTGATGCCTTTACTGCTGTGGGAGCAGAAGTTGCTGGGGAACAACGTCTTCCAGGAGGATGTCCGGCCCTCTGAGCCCTGAAGGAAAAGAGGCTGGACCCCTAGAGACTCAGCTGTATAACAGCAGAATTCCAGATCCCTTCAGAAAGAGAGTTCTGGAAGCTCTATTAAGAGTGTTTTTAGGACAAAGCACCACGCATGAGGTTGCTAAAGGCTATTCACTCACTTTTCCAATGGCTAAGCTTTTAGAGTTATATTTTTCCCACTGTGGGCTGTTGGATAGTCAGGGCCTGTCCCTTATCTAGGTTGTGAGGGCTTAAGCTTATACCTTGGGAGCACTTTATAGTTTTTACTTGATGTCCATAATATGGTTTTATAATTTCTCCCGGGTAGCTGAGTGGAGATCTATGTAAGGATTTGGCCTTTCTTTTTGAAACTCCCCTTTTCATAGCCATCACACCTTCACCGGGACATGGTCACAGGAACTATCAAGACAAAATGAACTTTGGGGCATCTCTGCTGTTTTAACAGATTGGGTAGGTTGGGGTGTATAATGGTTCAACATGATCTGAGCAGGGGCGGGTCTCCCTTCCAAGCTCGGCTGAAGTAACCCATTAAGTCAATCCAGCTCAGTGGTTGTCAACCAGGGGCAATTTCGTCCCCCAGGAGACATCTGGCCATGTCTGGACACCATTTTGGGTTTTTCAAAACTTGGCGGGTGAGAGATTCCAGTGGGTAGAGGTCAGGGATATTGCTAAATATCCTACAGTGCACAGAACAGCCCTCCACAATAAAGAATTGTCCAACCCAAAATGTCACTAGCACCAAACTTAAGAAACCCTGGTCTAGCCTAAGGGTGAAAAGAGGATATTCAATCATTTTTTAAAAATCATGTGAGAAAATTTTAAGGGGAGAAGTAACTTCGTTTATGATGTTTACCTTGTATGGCAAAGTTTTTTAACGAAAAACACCCCAGGAGTGGAGCTGAAGCACAGCGGCCCCAGGCAGCAGAGGGAGGTAAGAAAGATGCCTACAGAGTAAGCCATCAATGGGTTTTACCACGTGTGCGCCTTGGCCTCATCCAGCAACCCTCTGCCACCACTATCCAGGGCCATGTTGTTTCAGATCCCGCCATGACTGATGTTAAAATGTTGCAGGAAATAAAAGACAGAATTGAAAATTAGATTTTGTCATTTACTGAGACTCTGCATGCGAGAAGGAAGGAGGTTAAGCCCTCACCAGGTGACGGCTGGGTGATGCTCCTATCCCAATTCCTTAACAATCAAAAGTATAGGCTTTCTCTGATCCATTGGGAATAAACTAAGACCCTCTCCAGGAATTGCCTTATGGCCAGTAAAGGAAGGCGGCTTCTTAAAATCCAGGAAGGGGAAAGATCTCAGAGGAAAATGAGAATTTTGGGAATTGTTTAGAATTTGGAATTCTCTAGAATTGCAAAAAAAAAATCTGATTCTATGAATCTTCCAGAGAGTGCAGACTTATAAAAAGAGACCAGGAAAAAAAAAATCTGGAAAGGCAAGAAGATTAGACAATCAATCAGTCTAACACCAGTTCCAGAAATAGGAGTACAGAAAAATCAAAGAAAGGGAGATTATCTAAGAAATAATAGAAGAAAATTTCCAGGTTTTCTGAAAGATATGAGTTTCCAGATTGAAGAGACATCATTGTGACACTTCTAAACAATGAAAATAATGCCTGGAGAGCTAGCGAGAGAAGGAAACACTAGTTGCATACAGCAAATTGGAAACTGAATGTCACGTGACTTAACAAGGAAACTATTAGGAGATGGAAGATCATGGCACGTGCTTTCCACATTCTGAGGGAAAAATATTTCCATCCTGGACTTCTATACCCAAATAATCTGTCAACCAAGTGTCAATGAGAAGTCACTTTCAGACATGCAAGATTGAAAAGATTGACTTTACTTGTAATCTGTCTTGGGAATGTCCCTGATGGTGTGCATCAACATATTAAACTAGTAACAAAAAATAGAAAAATATGGGATGGAGGAAATAGCCGATTCTGCATAGGTAAGAGGGTAAGGAATGGTGGTAGAGGGAAACCTCCGGAAAATGGATGTACTGCAGCCTAGAGAACAACAGGTCCGGACAGAGCCATCTCAAGAAAATCCCGAATAAGAAACAAGAAAAGCCATTTGCCCCCACATTTGCTCTTTTGTAACTGAGTCCTGTAAATACTTAGCTGGAAGCCATTGTCAGAAATGGCAGAACAACCAGAAAGCCTTGCTCTCACTCTTGATAAAAGAGAGCTGAAGAAGAGAGATATGCAAGAATTTATGGTGGATCCTCACAGTTTGGAGATTCCCCACATCTAAGTTACAGTCTGCGGAGATTTCTACCACATTCCTGATTGACCATCAGGCCCAGTGATCGAGCAGTGCCTTTACCAGGCACACATCACACACCCCAGAAGTTCTGTTGGTTCAGTAGTACCTCCTTAGGTAAAACCAAGTTCTGGGGCGCCTGGGTGGCTCAGTGGGTTAAGCGTCTGCCTTCAGCTCAGGTCATGATTCTAGGGTTCTGGGATTGAGTCCCATGTTAGTATTCCCTGTTCAGTGGGAGCCTGCTTCTCTCTCACCCACTACCCCTACTTGTATTCCCTCTCTCTCTCTCTGTCAAATGAATAAGTAAAATCTTAAAAAAAAAAAAAAAAAAGAAAAGAAAAGAAAAGAAATGAGTTCTGTCTCTCTGCAACTTGTACTCCTCCCCCTAGCTTTTCTCTCTGGGGACACAGAAGAACAAATAGCCATCTCATTCATATTTGCACATTTTTGTGGGCTTCTCCCCTGTCTCCCCCCATACATCTTTCCTCTAACTATTCTCAAACATCAACCTGTGCCAGAATCATCTGGAGGCTTTATTTAAACACAACTTGCCAGACTTCCCCCCAGAGTTTCTTACTCAATAGGTTTGGTGTGGGGCCTGAGAATGTGTATTTCTAACAAGTTTTCAGGTGTGCTGGGGCGCCTGGGTGGCACCCAGCTGGCTCAGTCGTTAAGCGTCTGCCTTCGGCTCAGGTCATGATCCCAGAGTCTTCGGATTGAGCCCCGCATCAGGCTCCGTGCTCAGCAAGGAGTCAGCTTCTCCCTCTCCCACTCCCCCTGCTCCTCTTCCCTCTCTCTGTCAAATAAAGAAATAAAATCTTTAAAAATATAAATAAATAAATAAAATAAAATCACAAACTCTTTAAAAAAAAGTTTTCAGGTGTGCTGAGAACCACGGCTAAGCAAACAGCTCCCTTTCCTCGGCTGTCCTCCCATGGCAGTTTCTCCATGCTGCTTACCCTCCTCTTAAGACGTCGCAACAAGCCTCTAGAACGAGGTTATGATTCTTCTCATAAACCAGTGACTTGCAGCCTGGGGAGGAGCAAGGAACAGCTGGAAAGGCAGAGGGTGGTGGGAAAGTGAATCTCCAAGCAATGACCTCCTTCAGAGGGCAAGTGCCTTCAGTTCCTAGGCAGCCAGAGCAGCAGCTGTAAACTGAAAATGCCAGGAAGGTATATCTTCACCTGCCCCTCTGCATGGCTAGACTGGCCTCCTTCTACCCTGTCTCTGCCTTGTTTGGCCTTTACCAGCTCCCTAAAATCCTGGGTCTACGGCAATACCCCTGACCATGGTAATACCCCTGACCACGGTAGTAGTACCCCCGAATGGCCTCCAGGTGGCGCGTTAAGCTCATCAGTGGCTGCTTTTTCCTCTTAAAGGCGCCAAGCTGACCAAACCTAGGGGAACAGGTAAGGCCTGGGAGAGGCAGACCCGTGCAGGTTACCATGGCCTCAATCCCAGTCCCCAGAGCAGCTGGGGATCAGGTCAGTCTTGAGTGTGAGAGGCCATAGTGGCCCCTCTGCCAGGAGGACCCCTGGGGCCAATCTCAGGGTTTAGGTTAAGGTTGCCAGATTTAGCAAATAAAATTACAGGATGCTCAATTAAATTTGAATTTCAGATAACAAATAGTTTTTGGGTTTTCCTTCATGTGGATGTGTCTCAAGGAGTGTGTGTGACATACTTATACTAGAAAAAGTATTTGTTGTTTAACTGAAATTCAAATTTAACTAGGCATCTTGCATTTATTCATCTGACAACTCTAGTTTAGGTTTATCTACCATTTTCCACCTTCCACATCATGCATTTTTATGGAATACGTGCCAGGCATGTGTTAGATACCAAAAGGAAGCAAGTGTGGCTCTTGCATTTACAGATTAGTTTGGGGAAAAGATATATAATTATAGTACAAATAATTATAGTACAGAAAGTTCAAGAAGCAATGGGGTAATGAGAGAAGTATGGGTTTGGGTGTTGGCTTTAGGTTCAAACCACGCTTCTGATGTTCACTAGCTGTGTGATCTGACGCAAGTTCATTAACCTCTCTGGGTCTCAGCTGTTATTATGAAAATGAGAATGATACCGACCTTAGGAGGCGATCAGGGAGGTTCTAGGAAGTTAATCCAATGAATCCCAGCCTTGATTACCCACCAGATCATGGTGGGCATTTTCCACAAAAAGCAGGATAACATCTTGCAATCGAAGCCACTCGTCTAGAGTTCCTGTTCATTCTGGCTACAACGCGTCACTAATGTTTGCAGGAGGTCTGTCTTAAGACCTTTGCAAATTCTACATTTGCATATTGGCTTCTATATGACTTAATAGGCTATAACTGAGGGGGTGATTAGGTGACCTCCTGACCCTTGTGGAAGTTTGGTTATTACCCATAGTTACCATTTATTTGGGTATTTACTGTGTGTGCCGCACTGCTAGCCATTTTTCATACATTATCTCATTGAACCATCGCAACAATAGATGAGAAAAACCAAGGCCCAGCGTCAGGCAACCAGGTAGGATCAGCCCCAGTGCTTATGCAACGCCCCCAGGGTTGAGGGCTTAGTCACTCTCTAGATAAGGACTCAACTGCTTCATGGCAAGTGATTAGAATTCGTCCCTTAGCAAACTTACATATTGCTTTACACAGTTGTAAATCTCAAAAGCATGTCAAGGGTTTCCTATATGTGGGAATCGGTCCCATTTGAGAGCCTGTTCCACTTCTAGCCAGTTTCAAACGAATCACGAATATTGGTTTCCTGACATTTACCAGCATCACAACTCCCTGCCCCCACCTCACCACCAGGCAGAGAAGCCCTGCATGTTCCGCCCCAACATCTAGCCCCCCACCAGCCCCAGTTAACCCATTTACTTAGATTCCCGCCACCACTTGGCTTCCCAATCACCCTGGAAGAAGGGTAGAAGGGTCAGATTGCTTTTAGCTTGCTTGGCTGTTTTTAGTTTTGTGTTAGTTGCTAAGAACACAAAGGTAAATAAAACATGGTCTTTGAGTGTGAGGACCGTCAGTGGGGCAAGGAGTGAAGATACAAGGTGAGAGGCGGGGACGTGATGAAGAATGTGCCTGGTACCAAGGAGAACAGGTCAGCTCTCTGGGAGAGGTCCCAGTGTCCCAGAGGGGATGATGCTGAAGCTGGTCTGGGAGAATAAGACTTTGCCTAATAAAGAGAAAGGAGGGGCTCCAAGCAGGGTGAACCTCATCACACAGGCTTGGCCACCCAGAACAACTCCTTGCTCGGTTTACTGCAAGCCTTTGCTCTTTGCCGCTGACATATAGGCAAGAGATGATGAGGCTGGGAGGCATAAAAGGAGAGGTAGGTGAAGTAGAAGAGGCTGGTAAAGACTAGATTCTAATACAGCTTGTCCACCCTGTAGAGGAGAATGAACTTTATACTTTTATCCTAGCCAGTGTTTCTTAAATTGGCCACTGGTGGAGGTGTCTTGAGTTCAAATACTTGGGGGCACCTGGGTGGCTCAGTCAGTTAAGCATCTGCCTTCCGCCCAGGTCATGATCCCAGGGCTGTACGATGGAACTTGTGCATCTTAGGTCATGATGCTAGGGTCCTGGGATGGAGCGCAACAGCGCGCCTCCCTGCTCAGTGGGGAGTCTGCTTTCTGCTTCTCCCTCTCCCTCTGCTCTCACCCCCATGTCTTGCACACTCCTGCACACGAGCTCTCTAGCAAACAAATAAATAAAATCTTTTAAAAATAAAATAAGATCATGTGATTCTTATATTCTCATTCATCATATGTCTATTTGTCTTCACATTTTTAATTTCTTTTTTTTTTTTTTTTTACTGAATCTCCAAATAAAAATTAAACTCTGGGAAGATGTAAGCCATTCTATAGTTGCTCCCCTCCATTTCCTTACATGAATTCCTCATGGCCAGAAGTTGCTTCAACCAGTTTGAGAAGGGGCAGCCATGGGGATTTAGGCAGAAAAAGTATGTGGTAAGATTGCTCTTCTAGAAAGAGCCTTCAGCAGTGGTGTTGAGGATGGATCAGAGGTAGGAGAAGTTGGAAGGAGAGACACGAGGGGGGAGACTCTGCAATCGCTCAGGCAAGAGATGGTAAAGGTGATGCAGATAAAGAAGGGTCATAGCTGAAAGACATTCAGAAGTGGAATTGATAGTATTGGAAAACTATTCCGGTATAAGGAGTTGGGGAGAAGATGTGGGATAAAATCATCCTTGGGTTTTTCTTAGTGAGGCCATTAACAATAATAAGAAATATAGAAAGGGTGGGTTTGGTGGGGGAAGGGTAAATAAGTTTAATTTAAGCCCACTGAATTTGAGGTGCCTATGGAACCTAGGGATGGAGATATCTAGAAGGCAATTAGATTTACAGGTCTGAGAGCTGGGAGAGCTGCCTGGGTTGGAGATACAGCCCCAGAAGTCACAAAAATAAATTAGGCCACTCCAGGAATATGTATAAAGGAAGGAGAGAGAAAAATGAGATGGGATTCCAGGGAATCACTGCCCAGTGTCTAAGGGCAGATTTAGGGAGCAAGGGAGAATGGAAAAAGGAACATCAAAAAGTCAGGAGGAGGGGCGCCTGGATGGCTCAGTGGGTTAAAGCCTCTGCCTTCGGCTCAGGTCATGATTCCAGGATCCTGGGATCGAGCCCCGCATGGGGCTCTCTACTCGGCAGGGAGCCTGCTTCCTCCTCTCTCTCTCTGCTTCTTTGCCTACTTGTGATCTCTGTTTGTCAAAATAAATCAATAAAATCTTAAAAAAAAAAAAAAGTCAGGAGGACCCATGGTTCCCTGGTGAATGGCCATTTCCAGGGGTGGGGCAGGAAAGGTACAAGATGAGCCTAGAACATCTTGTGTCAAAGCAAGGAAATGTTCAAAAAATGATGAAAACAAATCCAAAGGGCACAAGAGCCAACTTGGAATTTCTTCCACTGGCCAAATCTGTGACAAATTGCACATCAAAACAAATCATCATAGGACACGATTATAACGCACTGGGAGAAAAAGATCCATGTCGATGCTAATGTAAGTAAATGGGAGTGGGTCTGAGCCCTAAACCAGGAACTGGCAACATTTGCCTGGCTGAATTTCAGAATTGCCATGAACTGTAACTGATGTGTTTGCCTTCTGCTTTTCTCCTTTTTGAGATGATAATGCCCATAGAAATAATCCCAGGCCTGGGCCACGAGTGTATGCTAGGTGTACATAAGGCACATATGTGTTTCCTTACTTTGCGAGGTCTTCAGATCAAGACGACTGATACTCAAGGAGCTATGCCCAAGGAACTGGACCTGAGGAGCGATACCCACACAGGGACCTGATTTAGGCGATGGGATCCTGGACGGCAAGCTGGTGCTGTCATGGAATAAGACTTGGGGTCTTGGGGGAGGGGATGAATATATTCTGCATTGAATGGGATGTGCATTGTTGTCCTCAGAATGTAGGGTGTGGCAGACTGTATTTTCCAAAGATGACTTCAACAGTCTCTCCCACCCACGTGCTCTTACTATAGGACTTGGACATTCCTCCCATTGAAAGGTGGGGTCTGTGCTCCCTCTCCTTGATCTTAAGTAGCCTTTTGTGATTTTTTCCAAACAAAAGGTTATGTCAAAAGCGATATCTGCGGCCAGGTTATAAAAAGCGATACACCGGCACTCCTGGGAAGCTCAGTCGTTAAGCGGCTGCCTTTGGCTCAGGTCATGATCCCAGGGTTCTGGGATTGAGCCCTGCATCGGGCTCCTTGCTCCACCGGAAGTCTGCTTCTCTCCCACTCCCTCTGCTTGTGTTCCCTCTCTCACTGTGTCTTTCTCTATCAAATAAATAAAATCTTTTAAAAATAGCAATGCATCATTTCACTTATTCACTATTATACTCATCCTTGAAAACTTCAACTGCCATGTAAGTAGTCCGACGGCCCTGAAGCCACCATGTGGTGAGAAAGCTAGCTCTGAGACAGCAGGACGAGAGCAGAGGCGGTTGTCTAGCTGGCCCCCTGCTGTTTAAGCTGCTGCCACCGTCTGACTGGACTTGCAGAGAAACCCTCAGCTAGAATCACCCAGCTGAGCTCTCTTTGAATCCCCATCCCACAGAAATGGAGAGGACGAAATAGTTATTGTTTTAAACCACTAAGTTGGAGTGATTTGCTTTGTAGCAATAGATAACCGGCACATGGTAAAATGTTAACGTGGAGAATCCGGGTGAAGGATATGCTGGAACTCTTTGTAAAGTGGTCCTCTATCCCATATGTAGCGAAGGACATAATCTCTTCTCAGGATTACTCAGGGCAGTCTACACCACCCAGGTCTATACTTATAACCATGGACCTGAGCTGGACCTTCAGAATGGGGAAGCAAAATAAACTGAATCTGAATTTTCCCCTTGTCTTTATAGCATCCAGACACCCTGTGGAAACAGTTAGGAACAGCTTTCGTTCTCCAACTCTGTGGCTAGGAAAAAGTATAGCCTGGATTTTCACTCTCCTAACCCTTTGATTTGTCCTGGGAATTATCCGCTATAAGGAAGTCTCTCCTTTCTGAGAGCTGCCTTGGATAGGAGGAGAGGGTCTTGACTCAGCACTCTCTTTTCTTACTCCATTTGTGATGAGCTGCCTTCTCCTTCTCCCCCCAAAAAAATGGGTTCAGTCGGAGTCCTTTGACACCAATAGTCCCGGGATGGAATATCTGGGAGCTAAACAGGGAGACAAGGAAAAGAATGAATTCTTACTTCTGAGTCATTCAAAGAGAATGCAGCATCTCCAGTATGCCGACAAGCCCAGCAGAATCCAGTGATGTTCACCTAGAGGGCTTAGTCCAAGCTGGGTCAGCAGATGATAGAATGGTAAGGTGTGATGAGCTTACACTGATTACAGAGGGTGACAGGAGCCATGGAGGAGGTCAGTATCCAGTGAGGAAATTTACTCTATGGGTGCATTTGGAATAGGGTAGAAGAGAGACTAGCTATAGGCGAGGATTCGGGAAATACAGAATTCCAGAGTCTCAGATAATAGATGGCTAGAATTTTGGCATTTAGATGGAGAGCTAAGGGAGTGAGAGAGTTATAATAGTAGCAGTCGTATTAAAAATTAAATATGTGTAAAGATCATAGGGAAAATACTGACTGGGACTCGGAGGCAGCTCAGTCAGAGAAAGTGAGAAAGAATGACAATTTTTTTTCTATTTACCTTTTACCCCTCAAATAATTTTTTTCTATTTACCTTTTTACCCCTCAAAAGGTAAAAAGGTAGAGCACTGAAGGACAAGGACAGTAGGTGTGGACAGGGAGAAGAGGGATCTAGAAGAACTGGGGAGATCCATAAAAAGAGACTTGGTATAGGGAATTTGGGAATACCAGTGAACAACATATAGAGGAGGGAACTAGTTAAGAGAAGGTAGAATCTCAACCAGCTAATGGGCAAGATGAAGAAACAAGAAATGCATTGGATGAGAGACAATAAGCTTGATAAGAACTCAAGTGATATGTGTATAGACGATTTTGTTAGCTCAATTTAAGGGTAAAGGTATAGACATGGTAGGAGATGAAAAGGTATGTTTAACACAGGAAAAAAATGGAATTTGGAGATTAGAGTAATGGCCTGTGATTAAAAACCACAAACCGCGAAGAGATACTCAGCCTTAGCTCTCGTGTTGCTGAAAGAGAAGAAATGTGCTCCAGTTTTTCCTTTGCAGCAGCCGTGAGGCAGACAGGAATCCGTCTTTTGGCTACTACGGAGTCAGGTGTAAATGGTTGTTCCTTCTGTGATTAGTTCGGCAGGGTGGAGGAATTGTTACCCTGTTGCTAAGGAAAAAGGAAGGGGCTGTTCCCAGTTGCCATGGTGACGAGGTAAGAGCGTTCCCTCGGTACCACCATAAATTTATGAGGCGGTTTCTTCTCCTTGTTGCTATGGCAATGTAAAGGGACTGTTCTCGTTGCTCCCCTCCTCTGTCCCCCCGCCGCCGTCGCTAACACAAGGTGGAGGTTGGAGCTGTCCTTCCCTCGCCGCCCAGTTGCCTTGGAGACGGCGGGTGCCCTGGCCCCGCCCCGCTCGGACTGACAGCGGTGGCCGCATCGCGCCTGCGCAGTGCTCTCTTCCCCCGCAGTCCCTGTGCGTTGAAGCCGGAGACCGCGGCGGCCTCTGCTAGGACCCTTCGCCCCGGAGCCGCCGGCCGGAGCCGCAGCCTCAGCCGCAGCGCCCCCGCCGCCTGTCCCCCCCCCCGCCCCGCCGCCTCCGCCGGAGCAGCCTCGCGCACTGTGAGTCCGGGCCGAGGCGACCGACGCTGTGGGGGCTGAGTCAGCGGGAGGCCCGGGCCCGGGCGGGGGGAGGGGAACCGGGCTGCCCCCCTCGCCTCCTCACCCGCGCCCCCGCCCCCCCAACCGCACCTCACCGCCGCCGCCTCTCTCCCTCCATCCCTCTCTCCCGGGGTACCCGCGGCGGCCGTCAGGCCTTCGAGCCACTCCCCCTCCCTGCCCTCCCTCCGGACCCACCTTGGGGGCTCCTTCCCACTGGAGATGCCGCCACCCCGGACTGATTCCCCACCCCCCCTACCCCCCGGCATCGCCCCGAACTGCCTCCGGTCCGGCCTTGTCGCTTCTCCTTACTCCTCTTGGGCCTGACACCTCCGGCCTCTCTGGTTTTCCCCAGTGATATGCCAGAAAAAGAGTGACAAGGGAGAGGGCGAGGGGAGACTTGGGGGGGGGGCGGGGATATTCTGCCTGCCCAAACCTTGGGGCCTCAGGTTTCTTACCCACAAACTCCTGCCCTGGCTGGTGTGGGGAAGCAGGTCTGGACAGCTCGGACTGTTAAGAGCTTGTGGGGCTTTCGGAATAGATTTTGCCGAGAAGGACTCAGCCCCATGATGATTAGCTAGTGTTTAGTGAACACCCGCTAGTGCATGGTGGCCTTCTAGTGGGCTGGGCCATTGCCTTGGCGGGGGCTACGGAGAGGGACTAGAGGTCATGGCGGGAGGGGAGGGGGAAGGCTGAGCTGGGAAGCTGAAGTTCCTGCGCTTCCAGTGTGTTGTTGTGAATAAGCACCTTGCAGTACTCTTTAGTATGCGTTTTTCATTTTTAATTTTTTTAGTTTTTGCTGTACAGCCCTGGTATAATATGAGGTCTTCTATCATCGGTAGCAAGGGCTTACTGTTTGTATGTTGAGGGGTTGTGGCAGGAATTAATCTCGAATATCTGTAAATACCATGTGTAACCAATTGGGTGACAGTGAGTTTTAACATAAGGTGCAGAGTGGAGAAGAAGGAGAATTTCTCTACATCTAGGTCTGCGGCCTGTACCCCCACCCCCCGCCTCCTGCCGCTGTGGGTCTGTGGGGGCTGTCACCCAATAGGACTCCAGCATATCTGGACAATTCGCTGGGTTATGTTTGCTACCAATCCACCTGCCCACCCTGCATTCCCGATCTTGGAGGATCCCAAACTGCTTTCTTTTTCCAGCAGAAATAGAGCTGAAGTCAGAGTTGGTGCCTACAGCCAGAGGCCCTCTTAATAAACGTGCCTCAACTCGAGGGCTCCTAACTACTATGCTTGTATCTAACTGCCAGCTTCCTTTGATTCTTTTTTTTTTTTCTGTCTTCCAGATTCCAGTGTACTGTTAGCAAATATGTGTAAATATCAGGCAGTTAAAGCCTACAAGAGGCTTTGTATTTTTTTACTCCAGGCTGCCAAAAGAGTAGATAGTTTACTTCTAAAAAGCATGGTGAAGGACCCACTAATTTTGCAGTTTTGGGGTTGCAAACAGTGAGAAATAAGGATTTTGCTCCTTGACTTTGCTCAATCATGGCCTATTGGCAGCCTCCTCAGAGCCACTCCCCACCCCCATGCCCATCAGATTAGTTTACAGTAGCAAAGACGGCTGTCGCCCTAGTTTTAAACATAGAGATGAAGTTCAGGAAACCTACAGCCCCTATGCAGGAAGGCAGTTTCTTCTGTTTCGAATGCCAGTCTGGGGTTTGGCGGGATGCACCTGCCTGTGGGGCAATGGGAGCTGTGGGGCCTGACAGTTACATTCCTTCTGTGTGGTCCTCTGTGTTGCATAGCTCACCGAAATACCCGGGCAGGGCAGGAGCAGACAGCTGTGCTGGAGAGCTGCTCCTCCTGGGTCGAGTGTATTTTGGGAATCAGCAATATTACTGGGGTGGAGGGTTGTGAATTAAGAAGCAAGAAAATGTGTCAAGGCTAGATAGATGAGGAGGGTGTGAGTAAAATGTTCCCTTTCCAGTTTGTTCTGGGATGAACATTTTCAGAGCATCACAGTGGTTTTTATATGGGTTAATTTGCCTTTGAAACCCGTACCAGTGTTTTATGAGATAATGATGGAATGCTTTCTAAATGGCTACTATTGGGAAACAGACCTGTGTCTCCCATGTTGCCTACCCAGTTGTTACCAAATGTAATTGTTAAGATCAGGGAGAGGGAAACAATTTGAATGAAGTTAGACCTAAATCTATGTAATTTTTGTTGTGGTTTTATAGCATTATGTTCCTTTGATTCTCAAACACACCAGCAACTTACCAAAAGTTTTTAGTAAAATAATTTGCTGCAACCAGATCAAAATATATATGTTGATTCTAAGTCACATCCTAATTTCAGGAACAGTAAAATAGCCAGGAAGTGGCAAGACTTGAAGGTGAGATTTGTGTGTTTTAAAACTGAGAAAGGGTGATATTTATAATATCTCTGGGTATGTGATGATGCTATTAGTGACCTACCATCCTGAGAATGCTTGCATTGTGAAGACAGATTTTCTCCAAGTCCTTCCTCCAAGCTAGCCCACTTTATGGGGTTATGTGTGTGAGATGATTGACTGCCGTTAGGCACAGTATACTTGGCTACTGAACAGAGGGAAGTTCCCAGGTCAGAATCCAACCCAAGGCCTTATTATGGTACCTTCCAGAAGCTGAGCCAACTAGCTGGCAGCAAATGTTTTATGAGCTATACATGAATTTGGCTGAGTAACATCTTTCAGAAGCTGAACAGAAACTATTGTTTTTCTCAAGCAGAATGCATCTGCCTTGATTTGTTTACAGATACATTTGTAAAGATCCTAAAGTAAGTCCAGGCCCTGTACGATGTTAGATGTAGAGGGGACTTCAGATACATAGCTCAGTGTTCTCGTTGCCAGATTTTAGCATGAGACACCAAGAGTTAAGTGACTTGCCTAAAGTCACCCAGCTAGTGTAGAAAGTGTATGGATAAAACTTTGTAAACTGTGTGCACCATACAAATGAATGTTGGTGGTTATTAGTGGCTGAGTCAGAATTAGAACCCAGATTTCTAGAGCTAGTCTACAATACTACATTGTCTCATCCCTCATGTTTAATATTCCAGAGGGTTTTAATAAAAATAATTTAGCAGTCTGTAATTAGTCCTATAGACAAGGGCTTGTTTTATTATCCGAGATGGTGCAGAGCTAGGTAAAATCTAGTGTCAGACTGTCTAATTAAATATTTATTCTTGCCACCTTAAAAAATAATAATTTTGCCTCACACATGCTGACACTAGGAAGGTTTTCCTTTCAAAACTTTGCATCATCTAATATAAAGCAAACGCGAAGGTAGGGGCTTGCCATCCTCTCAACTTGTCATCCGTGAGGCCGTTGCATCCCAGGAGGCAGGGTGCAGGGGGCTGAGAGGGGCCAAGAGGAGCAGTAAACTGGATTATCTTCCAGCTCCCAGACCGGAACCTTCTGTAGTTCCAGGAAGCCCCAGTGAGATTTCTAACCCTTCTCCTGGAGAAAGTGAGGCAGTCTGGCCTCTGGAAGCAGACAGACCTGAGTTCAAATGTTGGTCCTATCCTGTCCTTGCCATGTGGCCTTGGGGGGGCTGTGGAATGTCTGCGGGCCATTTGCTCCTCTGCAGGCCTGGGATGATAACCATGTTTTGTAGGGTGGTCATGAGGGTTTAAATGAAAGAAAATATGTAACTTGTCTGCTTACTAAGACATAACAATCACTATTTCCTATTGCTAGGGTGTAAGATTTTTAAAAATATACATTTTGGGGGTGCCTGGGTGGCTCAGTGGGTTGAAGCCTCTGCTTTCAGCTCAGGTCATGATCCCAGTGTCCTGGGATCAAGCCCCGCATCAGGCTCTCTGCTTGGCAGGGATCCTGCTTCCTCCCTGCCTCTCTGCCTGCCTCTCTGCCTACTTGTGATTTGTCAAATAAATAAATAAAATCTTTAAAAAAAATACACATTTTTATCATGTCTTAAGTCTATCTTGGACCCTCATTTCAGTAGTCTCCATCTCCCAGCAGCGCTCTCATCATGTTTGACACGCACTGAGAGGTTTGTCCCATGAGGACCTGGCACTTGCAGTGTTATTCCAACTGCCAAAATAGGAGTATATGAAATGCCCCTTTGTATCCACATATTCAGCTGACCTGGTTATCTGAAAGACTAGCAGGGCAGGAGCACTTGCCTAGGAGAGCACGGACTTTGTGCGTTTGTGTGTGTCTTGAGGGCAGTGAGTCCTTCAGTTGGGGAGGCCAGTCTGGGGAGCGAACCTAATTGGAAATGAAAAAGCTGCTGAGCTCTCCCTTGTGACGAAAGCTCCCATGGCCTTCCTTCACTTTCTCTTCCATTAGAGGTGTAGCTCTCCTCCATGACTTTGCTCGGATCAGCTTCTGCATCTGTCCAGAAGATCCAGAGGGCCAGGCAAAGGAACTTCCCATCTTAGCAGGGAAACCTCCTTTCTAGTAAAGAGAGGTAAAGGGAGGTCATTTTGGATGGCAACATTTCCAGAGGGGTCAAGGCAGAGACTACCCAGTATTTCCGGAGCCAGGGCGACCCATTGAGGTAGAACGTAAATGAACTTAAATTTGTATAAATTTCATCTGGGGAGAAAATACCCAGGTATAGGCATCTAAAGACTGGAAAGATAAACACAGTAGGTTTTACCTCTTAGAAGTAGAATTTGGGGGGCGCCTGGGTGGCTCAGTGGGTTGGGCCTCTGCCTCTGGCTTGGGTCATGATCTCAAGGTCCTGCGATCGAGCCCCGCATGGGGCTCTCTGCTCAGCGGGGAGCCTGCTTCCCCCTCTCTCTCTCTACCTGTCTCTGCTTACTTGTGATCTCTCTCTCTCTCTCTCTCTCTGTCAAATAAAATCTTTAAAAAAAAAAAAAAAGAAGTAGAATTTGGGTATAGAGGAGGGAAAGGGAGATTCAAAGGAGAACTTTTACCTCATGTGCTTCTGTGTGTGAATTGTTATAAGCAACATGTGTGTTTTTGTCATTTCATGTAGACCAATAGAGTTAGCAGTGGCTGTTTTTCAGTGAGTACATTTTGATACAAAAAAGTCTTTGCCTTTACTTGGAGCCTTCAGTACATGGGGCAGATAGGGTTAGACCGCTTCCCTCCAGCAGGCCAAGCCGGTTTGCACCAAGCCAGTCGTAAGTGAGGGCCGGAAACTCCAAAGTGGCTGCTTCCCTGGCGGCCCAGGATGCTTCATTGACCTGCTACGTCCCCACCTCTTCCTCCTGTTTTCCTTCCCTTCTCAAGAACAGTCCCTCCTCTTGCCCAGTTGAAGACATCATTACTATTCCAAAATGCTAATCTAGTTTTCAACTGTTCAGGAAATGCCACCTGACCAGATGACCTTTATGAAAAACCCACACCCCTTACTTTACATCAAGTAGGGCTTGAAGTTTAGGGGCTGGATGGCTCAGTTGGGTAAGCCTCTGCCTTCTACTCGAGTCATGATCCCAGGGTCCTGGGATCGAGCCCCGTGTCAGGCTCCCTGTTCAGCGAGGACCCTGCTTCTCCCTCTCCCTCTGCCTGCTGCTCCCCCTGCTTCTGTGCTCTCTCTCTCTCTTTCTCTCTCTCTCTCTCTCTGTCAAATAAATAAATAAATAAATATTTAAAAAAAAAAGAAAAGAGGCTTGAAGGTTAAAGAACCTCCAGCCTAAGTGCTGGACACACTCTGTGGCATTAGCTGTGTTTTTGATCAGACCTGGCCGGTAGAGCACATCTTTCACTCAGCTCATTTACTAACTGCTCCTCCTAGGAAGTAGATAATCTGTGACAAAATAATTACGTATTATTGAACTTTAATCTTCCCATAAGTTGGTCAGTTGTGTTTCCTAGCCAGATGTCCTATTTATTATAGAAAAAAGACACACCTATCATTTGGACACATGCTTTGGCTTGCTTACCAGGAGTGAGGATGGGTTATGCCGAGTAATCCACATTCCATCTCCTAATCTTCCCTTTGGCCAAGAGTACAAATTTGTGACAGTTGGCAAAGGTTGGTGAGGCATTCAGTTGCCAAGGATGGTTTTTCCTCCGTGTTGAGTTGACCAGCCAACTAGCTTAAGCCCTGTATCTTTCCCACGAGCATCGTGTCCTACCAACTTTGCTGAACAGGGATGACGTAACATTAATGTTTTGAGCTCTGGATGCGTCATTTACCTGAAGTAAATAGGCCTTGACCTATTAAAATGTTTTGATTCCAAGTAAAATTATTTTTTTCCCGAAACTATTTCCTGTATATGGGAGATACATATCACAGTGTGATATGTTTAAAATAACCGAGCAAGAAGCATTGCTTCAAATCTAACCAGTAATTTTGACAATATATATCAAAAGCCTTAAAAAGACATATATCCTCTCTCTCTCTGCCTGCCTCTCTGCCTACTTGTGATCTCTCTCTCTCTGTCAAATAAATAAATAAAATCTTTAAAAAAAAAAGGATGTATATCCTTAAATCAGAAATTACAGTTCTAAGAATATTTAGAAAATCAAGTGTGTTTATGAAAATACTGTACAAGGGGCGCCTGGGTGACTCAGTGGATTAAAGGCTCTGCCTTCGGCTCAGGTCATGATCCCAGGGTCCTGGGATCAAGCCCCACATAGGGCTCTCTGCTCAGTGGGCAGCCTGCTTCTCCCTCTCTCTCTGTCTGCCTCTCTACCTACTTGTGATCTCTGTCTGTCAAATAAATAAATTAAATCTTTAAAAAAAAAAAAAGAAAATACTGTACAACGATTTTTATTAATGTAACATTATTAATAATATCTAACAGTTAAAACAACTAAAGGGTCAACAATTAGGGATTGGTCAGGTTTGCCCAGATAAAGGCATGTGTCCAAACCTACTTCCTAGGAGGAGCAGTGCCCTTATGTTTTGTGCGTGTATACCTCCCTGAACTCTTTTTGAAGGACTGTGCTCAAGCCTGCTGCAGACTCCTTCCTCCCTTTGCCTTTGTCCATATTCTGTTCAGCGATCAGCTCAAAGGTCCTTCTTCCTCCAAGGATAGAGAAGGTTGGGTGCCCGCCGGTAGCCACCTGATGGGTAGAAGCTCTCTGCAGGGACAGACTGGGCAGTTCCCTCTTCGCTACACCAGGTCCCTGGAGTTTGTGGCTGTGAAAGGAGAGGTGGCCCAGTAGCCATCCCCTCACCTCATCTTTCCCGTCCACACATGCACTGTACACTGCCTCTGTGACCTAGGCCAGAGGACTGAGTCCTGTCTTCTACTAGCAGGGGTATCTGCTCACCTCGGAGCACTAGGGATCCAGGTTTTAGCATTGAGGGACATATGGCCCCTCACACAGCTCGGCCTGTCACACAGTGCTGCCATAAATGTTCGTTGAACAGAATCTGCTTCCTCTTCCAGATGGTTCTGACTACCCAAACATTTGTCCTGGATGGGGTGGAGGCCTTCCTAGCCTCCTGGGATTATTAGTGAACAAGTCTTTGGGGATGGCTAGCTGGAGACACTCCCCACTTGGCGAGAGTGGTTGCCAGAGAGGCATTGAGGGTGTGGTTGTCCTGGTCACCTTGTCATTTAAATGGGGTTTCCTGATTGGTAGGAAATGAAATCTTAGCTTCTCTGAGTCAGCAAGATCATAGTTGGACTAACGTGTGTTGTGCCATGTGAAAGGGCAGGCCTTGGACCACTCTTCCCCTGTGAGGAGTGTCTCCCTGAAGCCTTCTCTCCCCTGGTGTCATAGTCACTGCATAGCCAGACTTTTCTGCAGCACCAGACTCTTGGCTGGTAGCCGCCACCCCCAACTCCTTCCCTGTGGATTATTGCCACTTCTCAGGGACTCTGATTTAGTCTCTGATTCGTTCTGCTTTTAGATGGGTAGAGTTCACCATTGAAAGTTTCCAGTTTGGGAATCCTATTAACACCTTTAAGTGACAGGACCACTGCTAAGTACAGAGATGTGTTATGCCGGCCCCAAAATAGCAAGGTGCAGTGTTCTGAGGCTTGATAAGACTCGTATTCCCCAGAAAGTACAGTTTCCAGGCTTATAGGTTAGTCATATATATTTACATATTTTCTCCTCAGGGCTTTATTCTAAATATACCCTCAACAGGTACTCCTCGGGTCCTTTCTGTTTTGTATTCTTAATCACCATGGGATTTAAAAGAAATGAGATTTAACCCCTGTCTCCATGAGGAGATTAGAGTCTGGTTTGGAAGATAAGATGCGTGTGTGGAATGACCAGGGTATTGACAACATCAGATGTCAGCAACACATCCCAGTGCTTTGTTGTGTAAGATGTGGTCTTGGCACTTAGGGAACTTGGCTAACATTCTGCTGAGAGTTGGACAAAAATGGTATGGCACAACAGTCCAAGGGTTTGGGAACTCCAGCAGCGATGGGAAGGGGTGCTGTTGGCAGCCCAAAAGGAGGGGTGACCCTGAGCCTGTGAGAACTGGGAGGGCTTCAGAGAGGGAGATGTCCTGGGGCTGGCCCAGCAGGATGGTGTGGGATCCTGTCCACCAGACGACAGAGGAGGGAGAGAGTTTAGGTAAAAGATATGAAGAGAACAGTGCATTGTGTGTCGCTAGTACTAGAGAGTCTAACTTCAACAAGGAGTGTGAGAGGAAAATAATCGGTGTGAACTGAGGTAATTGGAAAAGACTTCACAAAGGAAGCAGAGCCTGAGCTTGTCCTGGGAGTAAGTAGGCCTTCAGGAGACAGGACAGCAGGGGGCACTTTCCAAGAGGCACAGAGTCTGCTTAGGAATGACTGGGAGTGAGTGTGATGAGGACCATAAGCAGGCCACCCTTACCAAACTGAGGTTGTGACAGTTTGGGACAACACTGGTGATGTTAGCCAAAGTTAGGAAGTTGGGGAGGCAGTTTGGAGAGAAGTTTCACTTCAGACATGAAGAACTAGAGGTGACAGCCGGAATCCTCCAAGTGGAACGATCACATAGAACCAGAAGCAGAGGGTGAGGCTGGGATGGAGCTACAGACGTGAGAATGAGCGACACAGGAGGGATGGCTTTCCTGAAAGGCTCTCTGTCCAGAGCGCTGGCGTATAGAGCATGGAGACTAGCGCTCCAAGTAATAGAACTTCAAGAATCATTCACAACTAGGAAAAAAGCAAAGAGGTGTGGGCAAGTTAGGATGGTTCAGCAGCAAGGGAAGAGAAAAGAGAAAGATGTCAAGAAGAGAGCTTCAGTGCTGCTGGCTTAACTAGACTCAAGGATCTATCCAGAAGAAAATTATGATGATTGCTGAGGGTGTGAGTCCAGCAAAACACCGAAGATGGAAGCCAGGTTGGGTAGTGTGAAGGGGGGAATTGGGTAGAGAGAAAACAGAGGCAATGGATGGTCACCAGAGAGCTGCAAAAGGAAAAGGCAGAAAAAGTAGTTACCAGTAGCAGCAAGATCAATTATTTTATTATTCCAGTTCTTTTTTTTTTAAGATTTTATTTTATTTATTTGACAGACAGAGATCACAAGTAGGCAGAGAGAGAGAGAGGAGGAAGCAGACTCCCTGCTGAGCAGAGAGCTCAATGCGGGGCTCGATCCCAGGACTAAGTAAATGTATATAAAAATTTAATAAGTATATTTTTTGCTTATATAATTTTTATGTATTAAAATGTGCTTCATCTGCAGATTTCTCTATGTCCACATAATCCGTGTCCTTGTCACTTCAAATATCCCATTCCAGCACACTTATCTGGTGAGCACTGAGGAATTATATGGAAATGTTGAATCACTCACTATATTGTACACTGAAAACTAATATAACACTGATATGTTTACTACACTGGAATTAGAGTTAAAAAATAGGGCGCCTGGGTGGCTCAGTGGGTTGGGCCGCTGCCTTCGGCTCAGGTCGTGGTCTCAGGGTCCTGGGATTGAGTCCCACGTCGGGCTCTCTGCTCAGCGGGGAGCCTGCTTCCCTCTCTCTCTCTCTCTGCCTGCCTCTCCATCTACTTGTGATCTCTCTCTGTCAAATAAATAAATAAAAAATCTTAAAAAATAAAAAAAATAAAAAAAAATTAAAAAAAATTAAAAAAATAAAGTTAAAAAATAAATAATTAAAATAAAATAAAAAATAAAAAACAAATGTCCCACTCCTTCTGTGGTGTTCCATTATACGGATACCAAAATATGCTGAACCATCAATCTATTATTGGGCAATTGGGGTATTTCCAACGTTTTGCAAATTACAAGTGTAAATATCTCTGCTCTGAACATCACTGTACAAGCCACTGTTTTCCTTTTGTGGGCTATTTCTTCAGAGTATATCCCCTAAAGTGGCATACAGAGGCAAAGGGTACAAACAATGTTGGATTTTGTTTCGTTTTGTTTTTGTTTTTGATTTTCCTATTTGGCCCATTCCCTCCTTCCTCTCCCTCTGGCAACTTCCAGTTGTTCTCTGCATTTGTGAATCTTTTCCTGCAGGGTTTTTTTAATTGAGATATAACTGACTCATAACATTGTGGTGGTTTCTGGTGTACAACATAGCGATTCGATATTCGTAGGTATTGTGAAATGATCGCCACAGTAAGTCTAGCTAACATCCATCACCACACACATTGTTTTTTGTTGTGATGAGAACTTTTTAAGATTTGCTCTCTTAGCAACTTCCAAATATACCACACAGTAAATAACTACCGTGACCATGCTCTACATTATATCCCCAGGACTGCCTTTCTTTGTACTTTTTGACCTTCACTCATTTCTCCCACCTCCGCCCCAATGCCCCATCTCTGGCACCCATCAGTCTGTCTCTGTACCCATGGATTTGTTGTTCGTAGATTCCACGTATAAATTTTTGTCTTTCTCTGTCTGACTTATTTCACTTGGCACCGTGCCCTCGAGGTCCATCCATGTTTTGCAAACGGCAGGATTTCCTTCTTTTTTTATGAAGGAGTGATAGTCCATTCTGTATATTACCACATTTTCTTTATGCATTCATCCGTCAGTGGATATTTAGGTTGCTTCCATGCTATTCTTGTTTTTATAGTAGGCTCATTGTGCATTGTTCTCCACGGTGATCCAGCCAACTTACAGTTAGAATAAGAGTTTAGGATCGACTTGAATGCTTTCTGATAGTAAGGAGATCTGAACGTGTGTAATGGCAGAAGAGAGAAAGAGTTATTTGAGGAAAATAATTTGGATGCAAGAGAGAAAGGGAGCAAATGGGAAAGATCGTGGGTCACCAAGGAAGGGGTAACTTTGCAGAGGAGGGAAGGGCTCCCTTCTACTGAGACTGGTAGGAGGAGAGGGTATGGCCCTTTCTACCCATGACTTGCAGGGCGAAACCCAGGGAAAATTACTGGCGTTCCTGCCAAGAAAAGACCTTTTCCTCAGTGAAATGGAGCCAAGGCCACTTGCTGAGGTAGGGGGTGAGGTCTTGGAGGTCTGAATTAACTGCTGTAAGAAATGAGCCTGGGCGTATGAGAAATGAATAAAAGTCTTGTTCAGAGCCGAGGGCTGACTTGGACCTAGGGACTCCTAACGGGCTGATTCTCTGAAGTCCTCTAGCCTGGGGAAACAGCCAAGGGTGGGGGCATGTTCGGGCCAAGGTTTCTGGGAGGCAGATTTTTTTTTAAAAGATTTTATTTATTTATTTGACAAGGAGAGAGAGAGATCACAAGTAGACAAAGAAGCAGGCAGAGAGAGAGGGGGAGGCAGGCTCCCTGCCAAGCAGAGAGCCCGATGTGGGGCTCGATCCCAGGACCTGAGATCATGACCTGAGCCAAAGGCAAAGGCTTAACCCACTGAGCCATCCAGGCGCCCCTGAGGAGGCAGATTTAAGATGGCATTGAAGCAGCTGGTCCTAAGGTCAGAGGTGGAGGGAGGCGCTACAAATCTAAGAGAGGTGCTGGTTGTCAGCAGAAGGAGGGCGCAGAGGAATTACAAGCTCGAGTGAGAACAGAAAGCAGGTTTGGAATATGAGGGATGAGTATTAAGGAGGGTATTGACAGAAGAAGATTTTAATGTTAAAATTTGGAAGAGACTGCTTTTCCTTTTAATTATTTAGCTTTATGTAATGTTTGTGGTGTTTTTACATGGGCATGTATTACCAGTACCATTTTTAGAAAAGTATTTATTTATTTGAGAGAGAGCGAGAGAGTGAGCAGGGGTTGGGGCAGAGGGAGAGAGAGAATCTTAAGCAGACTCCACACTGAGCGGGGAGCCCAATGCAGGGCTCGATCCCAGGACCCTAAGATCACAACCTGAGCTGAAACCAAGAGGCAGACATTTAGCTGACTGATCCGCCCCGGCACCCCATCAGTAACATATTTTTTTTTTAACGAATTTAAAATCTCAGGAGTAGTAGAGCTGTGCCTCCAGAGTGTGGCTGGACGGCTCTGAGATTGCTGAAGGAGAAATGAAGATGCGGGAGGAATCATTCCAGCATCTGGCTTGATGGCTTGATAAGTGTTCAAACTGCGAGGTGTCTCTGCTTGTCAGCCAAGAGCTCCTGTGGCCACAGCTCATCTCTGCTGAGCGTCACCCACACATCAGCCTGGAAACACCCACACACCAGTAGTGCTTCATACCTGAGGACGTCAACCTTCCCCAGGCTTGGCCACATTTTCAATGTGATGCTTTGTGGTTCTGGCTGTTTATGACCCTCTGACCAGGTGCCCTCCAAAGCCATGGAGGCTGTCCTCTGTGTATATGTTGTCCCCACCCCACCCCACCCCACCCCACCACGGAGTGTGGCTTCCGTGTAAGCCTCACAAATCCCCTCCCGGGGTGCTTCGTGCAGGTTACAAATGCCACATCTATAAACAGCAGCCCTGTTTCTCTTCTGGCCTATTTTATTTTATTTTTTTATTTTTTTTATTTTTTTAGATTTTATTTATTTATTTGACAGACAGAGATCACAAGTAGGCAGAGAGGCAGGCAGAGAGAGAGGTGGAGGCAGGCTCCCTGCTGAGCAGGGAGCCCGATGCGGGGCTCTATCCCAGGACCCTGGGATCATGACCTGAGCTGAAGGCAGAAGCTTAACCCACTGAACCACCCAGGTGCCCCATCTTCTGGCCTATTTTAAAAGAGGCCCTTCCCTCCTGACCCCTCTTTTTCTCATGGACTCCTGGGTCACCCACTTTGACTCTGACCCTGACAGACACCCATGGCCTTGGCCTGCATTTCACTTGCCGGATTCACATTACCTCCAGGAGGCTCACCCGAGCCATTTACGGAGCTCACGGTTCCCAGCAGTTACAGGCGCCGATAGCAGGGAGCTGAGCAAGGTGGAAACATGCGGAAAGTCAGGTGCCGGCATCAACATGGGGAGATGGAAAAGTGGGGGCCAGTTCTCTGCACTCTTTCCAGAGTCTTCAGCTAAGACTAAACTTTGCCTGGCCATTTTGTAAATGCTGTTTGGCTAAAGCCAGGACTAAGCAGGAGTATGGCTCCCTGCCAGTCCCTACCAGGAAGAAACAAACAGCTTGCGGTGCAGGCCTCAAGCCAGGTGGGGTAGAGCTAACGTGCATTGTTTTGCATGTAGAATTTAATAGAATCTTTGTAAACACAGCCTCCTGCCGTCACTCTTTTTTCTCCTGGGCAGTCTAGGTGAGAATAATTAGTCCTTGGCCCATGACTACTAAATGGAGGAAGAGGACAACTGATAGGCTGTAGTATATGAGAGACCCTTGAACCTGGAGTTGGGAGACCTGGGCTCGGAGTTATGTGACCCGAAGGAATCACATCTCTCCCTGATTCCATTTCCTTTTGTGTAAAATGAGGGGTCTTTGCATATGCTGTTCCCTCCCCCCACCCCAGACCATTCTTTCCTGGACTTTTTGGGCTAACTCTCCTTAGCCTCGCATGTCTGGGTCTAAGTGTCATCCCCTCAGAGAAGTGTTTCATGACTCCCAGTTCCACTACAGGCTGGGGCCCCCTCACAGGACTTTTCAAATTGTGGATCACAAACTTTAATTGGTTGCGAGATCAATTTATTCGGTTGTAACCAGCATTTTGTAAATGAATAGACCAGAAAATGTCCTAGTGCAGAGTTCCTAATAAGAATAAGAATTGTTTAAGGAAAGTGTTGTTTTATCAAACATGTCTATATGTACACATATATTGCTTGAATTATAATGTAAAATACATTTTTTTACTAAATGGTTGAAAGCCATTGCTTTCAAAGCACTCTAGTTCTGCATTTTTCCTGTGTAGCACTTAATGTAAGTATAGTTACTCGTATGGTTATTCTATTACTATCTGTCCCTTTCACTAGACAACAAGCTCCATGAGTCAAGGACCAAGACTGACTGACTCATCTACATCAGACCCACAAGGAGTTGAGACTCAACAAACAATGGCTGAATGAGTGGCTTTCTGAGGTGTGTTTTGTTGCCCTCAGTTCTAGGTAGCTCTTAGGAGTGAGTAGACAGTGACTGTAGTGAGCAAATGAGCCCTCGCCTTCATTCCTAATGGACAAGAGGACCCGGAAGAGCAGATCTCTGCTCCTCTCTGGGGTGGGAGGAGCCCTGGAACCAAGAGGGCTCAAACCAGCTCCTGTCAGAGGGAATGAGGATGCAGATACCACTGCCGCCGCTCTATTCCGTAAGGCCTCACTTGTTCAGAGTCAGCTTTCCAGTAAGGTAGAGACAGAGACATTCAGGGAGCAAAGCCCACCACATAGTTTGTGCTTCCCTAAAAACAAAGTTGACTGGTCTAGTGCTGCCTCTCCCAAGGGCACATTTCTGGCTCTCCAGGGTGTGGGTGACCGGACCCTGACCTCGGAGCCCACCAAGTTCCAAAGGCAGACTTCAGAAAGCTTTTTCTCCCTGCAGCACCTCCACCCTGCCCGCCAGCACTTCCGGAGAACTAATCTACTTAGCGGGGCATCTTTCTGAAGCCCGCAGGCTAATAGCAGATAGACTGTGCCTTCCCGGATACAGCAAGCCTCTGATCACAGCCCAGAAAATTTCCTTCCGCCAGGAAGCCTCCATTAGCAAGACCCAGCCAGGCACTGCTCTGCCCGGAGCTGTTCTGGGATGTGCTAAAGGTCATAACTCAAGAGGACTTGTGACTTTTTTTTTTTTTTTAAGATTTATTTACTTGACAAAGAGATCACAAGTAGGCAGAGCAGGAGGTGGCGGGGTGGGGGGGGGCAGGCTCCCTGCTTAGCAGAGAGCCCCATGCAGGGCTCGATCCCAGGACCCTGAGATCATGACCTGAGCCAAAGGCAGAGGCTTAACCCGCTGAGCCACCCAGGCGCCCCAGGACTTGTGACTCTCGTGGGTGCTGGGAGACCCGTGATAACACAGTCCCTGTGAGGAGTATTTAAGAAGGTCCAATTCGCCCCTTCAGCTTTAAAGCTTATTCTTTGAACTCAGGTAGTCCTGCCAGCAGCTAGCTCCTCAGTGGAAATTTTGTTTGCTGCCTGGAGCAGATGACCTCTTTGGGGTCGGGGACAGGGAATAACCAATTATTTTAGAGCTCCCAGAACTGTTAGCTGAAACGTCTTAATGTGTACCTTGTATTCAGCTTGGTTTTCTGGAATTGGCAGCTCCTCTAACTGCCTCTCCAAAGAGGCCGCCTATCAGCTTCTCTCAAAAACTTTCCCGGGTACCTGAGCCACGGTTGGGTTGCTGAAGGCAGGGAGCCAGCTGAGAGAAACAACTGAAAAACCTCCCCCCCAACCCCCCCACCCCGTCCCTTCCCCACAGGGCACCGGGGGATCCGACAGGCGGTCCTGCACCACTGCCTGCCCGCCTGCCGACTGCCCACTCGCCAGCGATTTCTCTGAAGGACACGTGGGAATTTTGGATCTCTCGTCCCATTCTCACCTTAGTAATCTGTGCATCCTCACATGTAACCGTGCATTAGCTTTCCCGTGAATTAAAAAGAATTCTTGAAAATCACTATTAACTTGCCCGTATTTCAGAGAAACTTCTAAGAGTAATGTGTGTTTAACTAATAACTTGAGTGTACAGTAGTCATCAAAATCCCCTTTTATGGATAGCAAGTTTAAGTCAAAATTGCCTTTAAAAGTATTTTAAAATTAAAGTGTTATGGGGTGCCTGGGAGGCTCAGCTGGTTGCACGTCCAACTCTTGATCTCAGCTCAGGTCTTGATCTCAGGGTCATGAGTTCAAGCCCCACACTGGGCTTTACGCTGGGAGTGGAGCCTACTTAAAAAAAAAAAAAAAAAATTAAAGCCCCATAGAAACACATTAAGCAGGAAGTAGACGTCTTCCATGACCTTGTCCCTCAAAAAGAATTACTGCTGCTGTTTTGTTGAATATTCTTACTTTTTTCTACACACATATTATTTCTTTTAAAAAATATGAGATCTTACTATTTTTCATATATAGAAAATTGGAAAAGGTAGAAACGAGTAGTTGAAACATGAAAGCCATTTATAATTCTACCACTCAGATGGTAGCACTATCACAGGGTGGCTAAGGCACTTCCCCTCTCCCAAAGCCACCCCAGGGAAACCTACAACCCCATTGCAAAGGTGTGCTACTCTACTGCAAAGGCAGCTTTAAGGCCAGACCCTCTTCTAGTGCCCCTTCCCACCAGCCCACCAGCCCTCAGCCCCGCCCCTGCAGAAAACCTGGTGCTGTCATTGGCTGTTTACTACAATGACCATATCATTGCCTTTTCTCCCAATTTTTAACAAAATTAGAATCCTATCCGTTTACAGTTTTTCTAGTAGTCGTTTTTAAGTCCCAGTGCAGGACACACATATAAAGCACTTCCCATGGCTACAGATAGCCATGCATTTGGTTTTATCCCCAGTAGCACAATTTCCAAGACCCTGACATAATAACATGTTGGGGGACTTTGTTTTGCCTCTCTCCTGGAAGACACTCTCACTAGTGGAGAAACAGAAACGTAGGGCCAATGACTTGTTTTAGAGCAAAATAAAACTCTGGCTTAGTTCAACTTACTTATAGGTGTCTAAATGCCCGATATCACTGGCCGAATTGCCTACATTTGCTGAAACTTCTGGACAGAAGTAGAAGGGACATTCCTAGGTGCTGAATTCTTCCTGTCCTAGCCTGGACATCAGCTGCTCGGTACCATTTAGATAGCTGTGCTTCAGCCCTGAGACAGGTTGGTAAGACATATGCCGTAGAAACTGTTTTCCTCCCTTTGGGGAAGGATCCTGGCCTTTCCCCAGTCGGAATCCCACCTAGACCATCCTCCCAGTTCATGACATGTTTCACAATATTCTCGTTCTCAATTCTCTTCCATACATCTCACTTCTCCATGTGCAAACACAGCCAGGGAGAGTTCTGACAGTGTGGATCTGAGCGGGTGAAGCCATTCTCAGAGAGGGAACTGGCAGAAGTAGGCTCTGGAGACCCACTCCACTACCTCAAGCTTGGCCCAGATCAGTGCCAAGACCAACGAGCGATCAACATAATCCAGAGCAACCTCCATGAGTGAGAGCAAAGAGGGACTCAGAGCTGAGAGTGCGGGTGAGGGCAGGTAGGATCGGCCTGTGGGGCAGGTTCCTAGGGCAGCTGCCACAAATTTCCACCACTTAGTGTCTTAGAAAAACTCCGGTCTTTTGTACAGTTCTGGAGGTCAGAGTCCAGAATCAATGTCAGTGCAGAGTGGGCTGAATGGTAGCTCCCCAAAAGTCCCACTCCCCCGAAACTGTGAATGTCACCTTATATGATGAAAGAATGGATATTACCTTCTATGACAAAAGGTGTGATTAAAGATCTGGAGAGGAGGAGCTTATCCTGGGTTATCTGGGTGGGCCCCAAATGCAGTCACATGTATCCTTCTAAGAGGGAGGCAGGAGAAGTTTTGAGAGAGAAGAGGAGGAGATGGTGGGACCAGAGGCAGAGATGGCAGTGATGTGGTCACAAGCCAAGGAGTGCCTGGAGAAACTATAGGAGGCAAAAACAGATTTCCCCCAAGAGCCTTCTGAAGGAGTACAGCCTTGCTGACACCTTGCTTTTGGACTTCCAGTCTCCAGAACAGTGAGAGAATATATTTCTGTTGTGTTAGGCCACTCAGTTTGTGGTAACTTGTTATAGCAGCCACAGGAAACTACTGTAGTGGGCTAAAATCAAGGTGCTGGCAAGGCTCGAGGAGAAAATTCATTTCCTTGTCTTTTCCAGCTTCTAGAAGCTGCCTGCATTCCTCAGCTTGTGGCCCTGCATCCCTCTGACCTCCGCTGCCATCATCACATCTTCTCTCTACTCTTCTGTACTCATCTCTTACAAAGACCGTTGTGATTATATTAGGCCCACCTATAATCCAAAATAATCTTCCCGACACAAAACCCTTAACTTAAGTACATCTGCAAAGCCCTTTTGCCATTTAGGTAACCTCTTCCCAGGTTCCAGGGATTAGGACATGGACATCTTTCAGATGAGAAAGTATTAAAGGAAAACTTCTTTGGGCAGAGGTAGACAACAGGGAATGCATTATCCCCACAGGTTCTTCTAGGTAGAAATTGTAGAAGGGCTGAGGTCAGGTGTGGTAAAAAGAAGGGGCAAGAATGTGAGCCAGGCAATGTGAAGTTCTCCCTCTAAACTTTCAAGGTGATCATCAGGGGGGTGGGCTCCTACACACTCACCTTTGGGACTTCTTAGGTAGACTAAGCTGAATGAGTCTGTAGGGCATTGCATGCAGCCATCAGACATAAAACTCGTGCCTGTGGAGACACACCACCCTGAAGATGAGCCAAAAGTTGAGTCACAAGAAGTGTACATAGTACCGGGATTAGAAGTAATGGGGCAAGGTTGTTGTAATGGGAGTTACAGGGCACGAGAGAAATATGTGGGTCCACTGTAAATAATGGAAGCCTTTCATGCAGGGTGCTTGCTGGTCAGAAGGGAGAGTGAGAAGCTGAAAAGCCACCGTTTGGAACAAGTTTCCATCTAGAGGCAAGAATTCGGTAGAGAGCCATCCATAATACTCTCAAAGGCAGATGGAATGACTTGAGGTGATTTGAATCTACATTGAGACCGTCAAAAGCAGAGTTTCATTCTGCTTCTGCCTCTCTCTCCAGCTCTGAGAAAGAATACTTTCTTCCTCAGAAGTAAATAAAACTTCCTACTTGGAAAGGGTGAGAAGGCATTAATTATTAATGTTTATTTTCATATTTACAGATGAAAGGCATGCCAACTTCAAAGAAATAGTCGGGACTGGGGAAGAGAATTAATTCTCAGCTTTAAAATTATCTACTAGAAAACACTTGTGACTGTTTTGAAAGTTTTTCATGATTGAATATAAAGTTGGAGAATTTTTAAAAGAAATTTGACAACCAACAAAGAGACCAGGGAAGAGTCTCTTAAGACAGAAATGTGTGTGTTCGTAATCACTCAAACTCATTTCTAGGACAAGACAGTAGACGGAGGTGTCCTGCATGCTTGCAAAACACAATGAGAAGTTATGGTGAATGCCTCGGAACCTTGCCAGATAATTAACAGCTTAAGTCGGCTTCAGCTCCTCTTTTTATAACACAGAGGTCTGAGACTCCAATTAACGAATTTCACTTTAAAAAGCAGCAGCCTGCTGGACGCTTGCTCCAGTTTAGAATATAAAGCTCGAGGTAGGGGACAAAAAGAATCCATCATCCTGGGGCATCTCTCTGTAGTCAGCCCTACTCCCATCTTGTGGGCAGCTGGAGGCTGGGTTCTATTTTTTTGTTTTGTTGTAAGATTTTATTTAATTATTTGAGAGAGAGAGAGAGAGAGAAGGAGCAGGGGAGAGGGAGAAGCAGACTCCCTGCTCAGCAGGGAGCCAGATGTGGGTCTCGATCCTGGGATTCCAGGATCATGACCTGAGCCAAAGGCACACACTCAACTGACTGAGCCACCCAGGTGCCCCTGGAGTCTGGGTTCTAATGACCAAGGCCATTGTTACATGGTGTGTTTCTTGGCCCACTGGTCTGAGCAGCCACACGATGGGGCACCAGTGTGTTTCACGGGACCAGCATCCTGACCTGATGGAAAGGGAGGCTCCTTCTGGACGGTTCTTTAATACAAGAACTTCCAGTGTCTCAGCGTTCTGGGATGCTATGAGGTAATATCTGTCACAGTCTCTAGCTCTTTTATTTAAATTTGCATATGTGATCTTCAAGAAAGAACACTGTGTACACTTAGCTTCTTTTTAAATGTTGGCAGAAGAGACCAATTAGCTAAGTGGACAGTAAGAGCTGTGACCCTTCACTGAAATTTTTTTCAGCATCCATATAGGAAGTCAGCACATTTCTTTGTATTTGTTTCCGAAGTTGCTTTACTCCATCACAACATTCTAGAATCCAACCAGAAAGAAGACTGAAGCTTTTGGGGATGAGGGGAAAATGCAGTGTAAAAATTCATGCTTTCCCATGACTCAGCTTAATGCTGGTCAGGCCACTGATGGTTCACGGTGACAGAAGCAGGGCTGGTAAATGGAAAAATCTTGCATGTGCTCTCTAGAGCCCAGTGGTCTCTACTGTCGTCCTGCTACTGACTCATAAGGAAAGCCTGTGAAAAATGCAGACTTCTGAGTCCCAGCCCCCATCTATCTCTCTCAGGAGATGGGCTTGGGAATCTGCATCAGTAATAGACCAGTCAGATGATTCTCATGCACCATAAAATTTGAGAACCTCTGCTCTAGGGAGTTTTCCTTCTTGAGGGGAGGGTGGGGTCGAACTTGGTTTTCAGGGCTTCATTCAAAGCCAAAGTGACCCTGTCACTCCTTAGCAGAAGAATAACCCTGCTCTTCTTTTTTCTGTCTCCTTGGGCCTAGGGAAGAGTTGTGTCCTAGCTCAGCACCACCACCTGCTGTGAAGTCCCAGGTTTATTATTCATTTTTGCTGTGTGCCAAGCAGACAGCTTCACCTCCGTATCTTTTCTTTTCTTTTTTTATAAACAGCTCTGTAATTACAGCATCCTTGTCTCCCAAATTGACACAGAAGTGAAGCCTTGAGATGCAACTCTCTTTGTCTTTTTCATTGGCTGATGGCATTCTAAGGCTTTTCTTTAGAAGCCCTTAGAAGAAAAGCCCATGTGGAATTTCTGATGACTGTTTTGCAGCACATCAAGGAACATCCACTAAGCTCCAGAGCCCCTGGGCAGCCCCTGCTCAGTTGTGGTCAAGGAGAAGAAGGACTTTTCTCTGCTGTGATCTGGATGCTGTGCAGGCTGCTTTTCATACTTTGCCTCAATTAATGAGAAAAGTGATCCAGACTGTGCATAATTCAAGGGAAAGGACAATAATACCATGAACAGAATGAGAGGCAGGCTTGAATTCTGTTCCCAGCTTCAGTTTTGACTCAACATGGTAGGAGCCCCCCAGTGTCTCTGTTTATCCTTCTATAAAATGAGGTTATTACCAATTCCCATTGTCCAACCATGAGGTTAGCATTGGGGATACTTTGAACTCCTCAAATGAAAGAGGATATAAAACTACAAAGTAAAGAGTTGGTGTAAGAGAGGATGCCACAAAACTAAGAATGAGATGGCTAAATGAGAGAACAATGTAAGGATGTCAGGATCTTCTACTCTGCTACCGTGGGGACTTTCTGGGCCTCCATTGCCTTCCTTGCCTTATGAAGGATGAGATGAATACACACTCATAGAAGGAGAGGCTGTCGAGTGTAGTAAGTAAGAGCAAAAACTCAACCTGCTGAATCAGAATCTCAAGGTAGGGGATGGGGCAGCTGTAGTTCTAAGAAATTCCCAAGGTTATTCTGATACACACCAAAGTCTGAGAGACAGCAGGTTCTCACCAGGCCACTGGCGGTCCCCAAAGAGACTGTGTATTTCCACACCTCTCTCATGTGCTCAGGCTGTCCACACTCCCTGAACCACCTTTCATCTCTTACAGGCATTATCTCTGGTCTTTGCTTACTACTAAATGAACTCCAACTCCTCCATCAAGGCCCAGAGTACAAATCACTTTTTGTCCAAAATTTTTCCTAACTTTTTAAAAGAAATTAACTGTTCCTGAATACAAAAGAATATGCAACCATCGAGGAGAATGAGGTGAATCACTATACATGTCATAGAAAGATAACCATGGGGGCGCCTGGGTGGCTCAGTGACCTTCAGGTCAGGTCATGATCTCAGGGTCCTGGGATTGAGCCCTGCATCAGGCTCTCTGCTCAGTGGGGAGCCTGCTTCCCCCGCCCCGCTCTCTCTACCTGCCTCTCTGCCTACTTGTGATCACTGTCAAATAAATAAATAAAATATTTTTTTAAAAAAAGAAAGTTAACCATGATATTTTTAGAACAAAAAAAATCACAATATTTTATAGTATTTTTCTTTAGATAATGGAATAAATGTGTGTATATAGTTTGACTATGTATATTAAAAGGTCTGAAGAGTACACATACTTGATACTAGGAGACTCTACTTTTTAATTTTATACCCATCCATGTGTTATTGGAATTTGAATACCACTTCTGTAATTTTTCAATTCAATAACAACTGAAGTAATTACTAAGAGAGTAATTGTTCAAATAATTAACAGGGAAGAATTGTTGATGTTATAGCTCTTGCATATGAGGTTATCATTTGTGTGTGTCTCTCCATGTTTCAGCTGTGAATTCCCTGATATCAGGGGACTCATCTTGTTCATCCGCGTATCACCAGTGCCCAGCACTATCCCTGGCACTCAGTGGGTGTACAGTGCATGCTCACTGAATTTAAGAGATCTAAAACAGAGTCTGGGGAGGCTTAGTTGATCAACCTGGCTCAGCCTATCCATCAGTTGGCATGTCTAGTCCTAGTAGAAGGACAAGAGCAAAAAGGAAGTGGTAGTGGTGGTTGAGCATACTGCTTATAGCCTTGATCATTATAAAGAACTTGACGGTGGTGGTAGGGAGAAGAGGACTTTGGAGGTAGTAATTGGCTATAAAAGGTCTGTGGGACACTGTTATTCACTTTATTAAAAGTCACTACTCCATAGTTATGATCCATGTCTGCTTGTTCGAAAGTGAACCTACTATTTTTCAAATCGGAATAAAACTCCCCATTCTCTCTGTAAAGCCTACAGAAGTTAAAGAAACGGGTTTTTTTTTTTTTTACACATTGTCCTTAGTATCTCCTTTATACCTCTGTCCCTCCAAAATCCTGCAATCATGAGATTGCCTAAACCATCTCTCTGGGAGGCCCTAACAACTTCTAGGTTGTCTTACATTTCTAGATCAGACTCTCAGACTCTAAATTAGGCCAAATGTAAATGGGTAACAAGTGTCTGTATTTTCTCCATTCCACTAAAATTAGTGGGCATTCCTCCCCTCCTTCCCTCATTGAAACAAGTCACTCTCCTAAATCATGCTGGACTTTAACCTTTACCTTCTTAGGCCACACTTGTGAGAACTGATTCCCTGTCCTGCACTACCACCCCCATCCCACACACATCCTTTCTTTGTGCCAACTTCCTATGAGAAAGTGCATATGAGTAATGGTCTAATCTCAATAGTTTGGGAAATCAGAAACTTATTCCTCCTATAATTAAGGGAGAAGAATAAATGAGATGTGTTTGTATTTATTATATTTATATCTAAAAGCTATAGCAACTCCTTTTTTATTAAAAAATGTTATTTAAAAGTCATGTTGTACTCATTCTCATTGAGTAATGTTCTCAGATAATTTTTTTAAAAATACTACCTATTCTATGAGTTGGGGATGGGTTGTTTGAGGAGAAGAGAAGACAGGTCATTCAACAAACATTAAGCAGCTATTTTGGCCCCTGCTTTTAAATTAAAAATACAAATATGCGACACTGCCTCTGCCCCCAAGTTCCTGTTAATACATTCTGCTGTAATCGCTTAGTCCATGCAGGTATGAGTCCCTGGCTAGTGAGATGGCCAAGCTGAGGACCAGCTGGTGAGCCCTCTGTTTTCTTCTCCACTTTACCAACTCTGCTGGATTTAGGAGACAGGGCAATTCCTGCCCTTCATCCGACTACTCTAGGTCCAGCTTGGTCCTGGCCACTGGTCAGGTTTAAAAGTTCATGTCTGCAGGAAGGCCAGGACTATAATGGACATCTTGAGAACCATGCTCTTCCGAGTAGGAGGTGGGCTTCTCCCAAAAGACAGAGACTTATTGGGAACATTAACTCTAGAACACTCCCAGGATACCCCCAGAATATGGCTAGAGCCCTAATCTTTGTGGGTGGGAGCTGTCCAACATTTCAGCATACTTTTGCATCTGCCCACTTTCAAAGAAATATAATAATGATCTGGCTGTTTGACTGTTTTATTGTGTGTCATGTTCTAGGGGAATTGACACAGTTCAGGATCTAGCCTTTCAGGTATTTTTTAAAAGATTTTATTTTTAAGTTATCTCTACACCTACCATGGGGCTCAAACTTACAACCCCAACATCAAGAGTCACACTCTCCACCAACTGAGCCAGCCAGGCACCCCTCTCAGGTCTTTAGATCTTTAGTGATCAGTTCTCCTTAAGATCACTAAGCCCTGAAAAAAAATAAAATAAATAAAATAAAATTAAAAAAAAACTTACTTGCTCAGGCACATTTGTACCAGAAAGTAAATTAATATAGGAAGGGATATACTTGTTTCCTGTCATGGTGACATGACAATCAGAAAGGTAATCAGAGCTTGCTTTGTGAACACAAAATCAGAACAAGTAGAATTGGAAAATGTTAAGAAATGATGTATCATCCATACTATCATCAAGCTAGATTAATTCTCCCCTCCCCACTAGAACCAACACTGTCCTAGTGACCAGAATACCAATGCCATGTAAACAGAGTGCCACTTCACTGGATAGTGTTAATATTGCACTAACACAGTTTCACTTTCCAGCCATCATTTTTTCTAGATCCCATGATAGCCAACCCTGATGTTTATAATTGCCTTCCAGATTCTACAGCATACCAAATGACAGTTTTTCCAACTTTGTATTTTATTTTTGCATTGATAAATGTACTGACTAGTGACATCTAGAGAGACATGGGGAGAGATATTAATCTTTTTACATAATATCTCCAAGTCACACTATTCTTCTGGTAAATACTTGTTAGCAAGGATCAGCAGACATTTTCTATAAGGGCAAAATAGCAAATATTTTATATTTCACAAGCCATACGTCTCAGTCAGAATTACTCAACTCTGCTGTTGTAATATGAAAACAGCCATAGATAATAATAGGCTAATGCACTGGCTGTGTTCCAGTGAAACTTTCCTTACAAAGAAAAAGGGGCTCTGACTCATAATTGCTGACCCCTGCCTATTAGTCATAGTCACAGAGGGGGCTCTTTTTTGTCCTTTCTTGACTTGTTTTGGTCTTCCTTCATCATAAATATTAATATGATGCTTAAGTCTTCCAAAGCAGTTTTCACTCTTCCCTGAAAGGACCAGGAATCCTTAGAGAAATTGGCTTCTTTCTGACGGAGGCAGGGAAAGTTCAAGTTGAGTCTGGAACATCTTACTCCACCAGAAAGTAAGGAACTTTAAGAATGATGAGAATGTGTCAAAGAGACATGGGAAGGGGCTCCCAGTGGCCAATACCAGAACAATGTGAACATCAAAAAAATGATAGTAATGTATTATAACCCATTGAATAAAATAATCTGAGTTTATACTGATCTAAAAAGATAAATGAAAAAATTAATGGGGTAGGAAGGGAAAGCTCTTCCTTAATGATAGGGTTACGAGAAAAAAAGGTGTTTCTCAAACAGATTGGAGAGCAATTAAAACCACTTGGGGAGCTTTCCCACATACCTGTATCTTTTTTTAGAGGTGTGTGTGTGTGTGTGTGTGTGTGTGTGTTTTAGAAAGGCTCCCCTGGAGACACTGCTGGGCCTTCCCTGTTTGGGGACCACTGATATGTGACAGATGTTGGATCTTGAGCTTGCTTGGCCCAATCATGCCTGCTTCTCACCTCTATTCCATCTGTGTTTGGTCCTCTTGGAACCTGGTGGGTCCAAAAGGAAGAGATCCTGCCTCTAGGGTCCTTGGGCAGCCATAGGAAACAGATGAGATATTAAAAGACAGGAGTTTCCTTAACTAGCAGAGACTGCCCCCTCCAGTGTTTCCTTTTTAAGCTCTTAAAAGGAATAGGAAAATACTGGGAGGCAAAGTATCTAATGAAGAATTAATTCTTACTTTCCAGGGAATTTTCAGGAGGTAAAAGATAAGCCTGTTAAGAGACAAAGTCAAGTTATTGCAAAGTGAGCATTTAAAACGTTTTTATTCTATTTTGAACAAGTATAGATATGTGGGACCAAAGATCTGTAACACATGATATGTGATCCCTGACTTCAAGGCATGTATCTGTTTGAGAATATGCTGGGGGGGGGATTAAATGACAATATAAATGATTCGTAATTTAAGTATTGTGCAGCAGGCTACATACACACTTAATCACCAAATGAACTATGTAAACTCATAAAAATTCATTAAATATAGAGGAATAAGGGATTGCCAAGGGCAAGGGAGGGCAAAGAAAACAGAATAATAGAATTAGTATCTATTGGAAAAGACCTGAAGAGGTCACCTGAAAATAAAAGCTGACCTAGTTCAGCCTTTGGGCTGGTTCTTGACGCTACTAGAACATCTCCAGGGGGTATCACCCAGCTTAAAAACTTGCTATGATGGGACCTCACCTCTTCCTGGGTTAGGCTTGTTGCCTTTAGCCCTGCTGGGAAAGTTTTTCTTCAGTGGATCAAAATCTTTCTATACCTTCAACATTTGGATCACAGTTTTACCCCTTGTGACCACAGAGGAGAAGTCTAATCCTTACCCTTCCATTCATAGCCCTTCATGTAATTAAAGATAGTTCTCAGGTCACACTGAGTTTTTCTTCCATCTCTAAGCTAAACCCCCAGTTTCTCCCACAGACCTCACAGGACCTAGTAGGAGTATATTTGCTACATTCACCATCATGGTCATGGTCACTTTGTTATTCCAAAGGTATGCTACCCATGAACTGAACTCAGTACTCCAAGGGGAAATAGTATCACCTTCCTTATCCTAGAGGGACTATATAATCAGTTACCTGGATTTAAACCAGTTCTAACTGGCTATATTACTTTGGGCAAGTTACTCAAACGCTCTGAGTCCCAGTTCTCTTCTAATATCTGAGAACGTAGTATGTGTTGGGCACCATACTGGACGTTAAGGATGCAAAGACTTAATGCCAGCCCTCAAGAAGCTCGTAGAGAAGTAGAAGAAATAAATATGGTAAGTACTGTCTGCATTAGATGAATGCCCACACAGTACTACAGAAATAATTAGAAGGCCAACCTAATCCAGACTAGTAGGAGGAGGTAGGAATCAGGGAAAACTTTCCAGGTGAGGTGACACTTGGGATGAATCTGAGTTTAGGTGGGTATTTTCCAGGTGAAGATCAGTGGCGAGGAAGTGCAGTCATTTCCAAAGAAGAAAAGGATGAACAAAAAGCTCCCAAATTTGACTTTGCTGGTACCATGTCTTATAGCTGGAACATGGGGTGGGAAGGGGGAGAGGTGATAGGAAGTGAGGCTGGAAAGGCAGGCAGGTGCCAGTCACAGGAAGTTTAATGAGGGGCAATGGGAAGACATTGAATCAGGAGTTGCTTTAATGGTAATCTGCAAAGAAGTAGACATAAAGCCAGTAAAATGGGGCTAATGAGACCTCCCCAAATTGTGAAGAGCAGATGAGATCAATAAAATGTACAGGAGGGACAGGTGCATGCCAGCGGCTCAGTCAGTGATAGCCCCTTCTCCAGCCTCTGTCAGCCCCATCACAAAGATAACTCCTGTCAAGCTCCTATCTGTCTAAAAGCCTTCTGTACTTTGCATACTCCATTGCAAACCCTTATGTCTTCTGCCACATCTCTTCCTTCCATTGGGTTTTTAAGATCCAGGTGCAGAACCTCATATGTATTTCTCCTGAGTGGTTTAGCCTCTTGCCATGGCCTGCCATGGCAGTTTGGGATCCTGACTCCATCAGCCAGTCCTCCTGGAAATGGTGGGGTAGGATTTCCACCTTATAAGGAGGAGGGCATTCAGGAACAAGTCAGGGCAGGGAGGGAGTCAATATTAGGAAGACAGGAAGAAGGAGAACAACAATCTGAAGCTGAGGGCTTAAAGGATGGAGAAGTTGAAGAAAAGAATGGGGATGGTATGGAGTGAAATTGTGAATACCAGGCCAAGACATTTGGTCTTTATCCTCTAGGATCTGCATAGACATAAAGGGCCACTGGAACTTTGGCGGGGGGAGGGGGCAGGGGTTGGATTAAAGCAGTGTTTTTGGAAAGTTATCTTACAGTGAAAGGTAACAAAGTTGAAAGGAGACTAAGAGGAGGAATGCTGTTTGGTCACAGAAAGACAACAATCTGGACCAGGATGAGGTCAGTGAGAATGGAAGGGAACGAGATGGATGAGAGAAATCAATGATTTGACACCTTGGCCAAAGCAGGAGAGGCAGGATTAGATTCCAACATCATGCACTTTCAGTGCAGCATTTCACAGATCCTTGCAGACATTTTTTAAAAAGCATCTTCGTGGATAGTACATATTTAAAATATAATTTAGTTCTAATATTTTACTATTAAAACATTTGTTTCCACATTATCATTATGAATGCTCCCATTCCCCAATATTTTTAAACTGCAGTTTGGAAGAAAAAAATTATTTTTCAGGGGTGCCTGGGTGGCTCAGTCAGTTAAGCATCTGACTCTTGATTATGGCTCAGGTCATGATCTCAGGGTCATGAGATCCAGCCCTGCATCAGGCTCTGCTCTGGGCGTGGAGCCTGCTCAAGAGTCTCTCTCTCCCTTTGCCTCTCTCCACACCTCTCTCCCTCTCTGGGAAAAAAAAAAAAAAATTGTTTTTCCACCCTACTAATCTTTCTGCCAATACTCAGTTATTAATTCATGAAAATAATGGTGCCACAAGATCTTAATTTTTAGGATGCAAATAACTCATTTCCACTCATTTACATGGATGGCTGATTTTACACATAAGTGTGTGTGTCTCTGTCAGTATTGTGCTTTATCCAAATAATGAAACAATCCAAACATGTACTTCGCAGTGTCAGGCAAACATTCGCCAGGAGTGTACTGTGTGTCAGGTGTTATGAAAGGTTCTTGAAGGTCAGAAGGCACGGTGGCTGCTCAGGGAGCTCACCGCTGGTCAAGGGCGAGGCCCATGAACAGACAAGTGCAGGGCAGGGGCATGTGGAATGTGACCAAAGCACAGTTCCAGGGGCCTGTCATGCCCCTGGTATGCCATGGCCAAAGGAGGCAGGAGAAGGAATGGGGAAGGAGGGAAGAAGAGGAAAGAGAAGAGTGAAAGATTTTAAATAGGAGGGAAAAGAGGGAGGAAGAGCAAAGTATAAATACGAAGTACAAAGGAAATACCTTACCCTTCGTTACAGTTTGTGCTGGGTGAAGTTTTCAGATCGGTTATCTCATCTGATATCACCAAGAAGCTTACGAGAAAGCACAGAATGAGCGTCGGAGGGGAAGAGATGGGAAGCAAGGCCCACAGTGGAGAAGAGAGAGGAGCTGGGGAGAGCTTGGAGCACCTTGTGGCCTCCTGGCCATCCTGGAGCCTGAGCCCCCCTGCTGGGGCCAGACCTCAGCTGGCCTGGTTAGGAACTAGAGAGGACCTTTTAAAACCAGTCCAACCAGCAAGGAAGGGCTTGAACCACTTCAAAGAAGTCTGAACCACCCAGACAAAGAGCCACAGAAGCCTTTAAATGGTTCTTTTGGTGACTGTTGTCAAGAGCTTCTTGCTGCCTGACCACAGCTTTCTTCCATACTTCTCTCCCCTGGTTTTTATTTTTTATTTTTTTTTTTTTTTCTCCCCTGGTTTTTAAAAATAGAGTTTTTTCTTGTCACAGAAGTTATACATGTTCATTGTAGAGTCCAGACAAACCTGAAGAAGATCCCCTCTGGCCCTACCAGACAAACCTGAAGAAAATCCCCTCTGGCCCTACCGTTAGGTAGAACCACAATTATTATTTTAGAACATATATCCTCACATTATTCTTCTGTGCCTACTGGTGTATCTCTGCTCCGTAGTACCTTCCCTTCACTTAATATATTATAAATTGTCTTTCCATGTCTTTATCAGTTGGGATTGTGTTTTGATTACAACTAACTAGTTGAAGGACAACTAGCAGTGTTAGTCAACAGCAAACTCCAATCCAAACACAGTGGTTTAAACCTGTAATAGGGGTATTTTTCTCACAGGACGGGAGTCTGAAAGTAGGAGGTACAGGCTGGTAGAACAGCTCAAGGATGTCATCAAGGACACTCCAGCCCTTTAGCCAGTTGGGTGTTACCTCATGTCTCAAGGTGGCCCTGAGCTGTAAGGGAAGCAGGAAGCAAGTACTTCATTTTTCTGACCCCTCTGGTGGAGACCAGCAACGGAGAAGGGTGAGGGTCCTGGGAACTGAGTGGGCCCGCGGAGCCGGCGTCATTACGTCATTACGTAGTCCTCTGCGGTGGCGCTCTCTTAAGCAGCAGCGTAGTTTAGATGTCCTGTGATTTATCGAACTGTTCCTTATTGCTGAGCATTCCAGTTGTTCCCGGTTTTTTCCCATATTTATTATAAATATGCTTATACTAAAGTTTTACACATACTCCTAATTACTGCTTTAGTACAAAATTCCTAGAAGTAGAAATAAGGTCAAAGAATATACAAAGTGTATATCGCCCTCCGGGAAGACTGCTAAATGACGTTCTCACGACCCATGTCTAAAGGAGCGCATTTCCCTGGACTCTCAACAACTGGTTTTTGTTCGTTTGTTCATCACTAAGCTTTTATCCTATGACCATTTAACCGTGAATTTAACTGACCAGAGCTAGCCCTGACCAGCATCTGAAGTGCCCAGCAGCCCCTGGGGACCCCAAGTGGGGACCCCGAGAGTTTGAGCCAGCCCTCCACCCTTCTCCATTGCTGCCTGGAGGTGTGGGCTGGTGGGGCATCCTGTGCCCCCAGGCAGCCGGTACGGGTCCTCATCTTTTTTTTTTTTTTTTTTAAGATTTTATTTACTTATTTGACAGAGAGAGATCACAAGTAGGCAGAGGGGCAGGCAGAGAGAGGGGGGGAAGCAGAGAGAGAGGGGGAAGCAGGCTCCCCGCTGAGCAGAGAGCCCGATGCGGGGCTCGATCCGAGGACCCTGAGATCATGACCTGAGCGGAAGGCAGCGGCTTAACCCACTGAGCCACCCAGGCGCCCCACGGGTCCTCATCTTGACAAGCGTTGCATGGACTCGTGAGGTCTCTAGCGAGCATGTACCTCACTCTGCCCCATCTTAGTCATCCTCTGTTCCCATCCTCTGTTCCCATCTTAGTCCTGATTCAACACCATCCTGGCTTATTTGGAATTGAGGTACACCTAGTGTCTGGCCTCTTTTGAAACAGCCCTCCCATCTCCTCACACATCACTTTTACCTGATGTACCTCAAGTAGGGTAGCCTCAAGGGCCTCCTTCATAATCTGTAACAGAGCGAAGGCCGAGAAAACAGTATCTGTAGATTCAGGGGCTGTTTTCATCATAACAAGCTGCTTTTGGGACATGCCACAGTTTCCTGGCAGGGGTGGGGGGTGGTGGTCAGAGGAGTAAATTATCCCTAGACATCACTATCCTTTGAAATGGTGATTAACTAGTGAGCAGTTGGCCACTAGGTACAGTCCTACTCACTTACAAGGTGCCATCCACAGATGAGAGAAGAATTCCTCTGGCCCAGTCACCTCTCTGTACAGAGTAGGTATTGCAGTATTCATGTCTGTAGGCATATATTCACGTGTGGACAAATGAGTGAGTGATGAATCCAAGCAAGCCTTGTGCTTAGTGCAGGAACATAGGCCAACTCTCAGCACCACCTCATCACCCCTCTAAAATAAGAAAAAGAAAATTCCAGAATTCTGGTTCCAGGAAGGAAATGATAAGGATTCTATTTTGCTAGTCCCGTGAGGACCTCACCCTAACCTCCGGAGAGGTGACACCTAAAATATGAGCAGCTCTAGCTGAAGGAAACTGAGTTCTCTCTGAGCTTTGCTTATAGGGCACAGTTTGGAGCTGCTGTCAATTATCACCACCTCGAGGGAACAGAACAGAAGAGAAACTAAAATTTAATGAGGCACCTATTACAAACCCAGCTAAAGCCAGGATCATGATACCCTGGCCAGTCACTGCTGCCAAAGGCCCGGCTCAGGCCCCTCCACCCAGGCCCCTCACTTTTCCCAGCTCTGGAATGCTGCCTCATAAGATGCTCACAACATCGATCCCACTCACAGCTCACTGTATTTAACGGTGTAATAGTCTCCAGTCTCCTCTCCCTACCGAATTACATTGTCACTGGCTCGATGTCAAAGACTGAAAAATCCTGTCAGAACTGCGTTACCAAACTCTCACCAATGACTGTCACTACAAACGTTCTGTGTGAGTGCCCCAGTGAGGTTAGCCTTAACCTTCGTGACAGTTCGGCAGCATAGCTGCTTAGCTCATTCATGAAGTTGAACATTTTTCCCATTTCATACGTGGTAGCCATTTGTACTTCTTCCATGAATTGTCTGTTCAGAACCTCTGTGTTTTGGGTGCCCACGAGCCATACACATAGTGAGTGATGTCCAAGAGGCATTTCTGTTTCACAAGAAGAAACCAAGGCCTAGAGACACTGCCTTTGCCCAGAGCCCAGAAGAACATGAGAGGGAGGACTGGAGCTGGGTTCTTTGGAGTCTTTGTGTGTGTGCCATGCTGTCTGACCACATGGCCAAACATGCAAATATATTTCTTAGGAAATACACCATAAGGCTATGTGTTTTGGAGGTGCAATGAAAATGTGTACTTAATTCTCTATTTCTCCTACTTTCAGCAGAATCTTGGGTAATCCTAATTCACTTTCCCTTTCTTAACCTCTTTCCCCAAAACACTAGGCAAAAATATGAGGGATACATATCTTGGGTCATGTCTAACCTTCTCTTGGTTCCTTGGTGATGTGCATTTTCTCCATTGTTACCAAACTTCCACTTTTTCCAAATCAAAATACACTTTAGCGTAAGTGCAATATAGCAACAGTATTTTTTTCATTTTTATGATTTCCTTAAGTGAATCTTCAGAACCTTCATATGAAGACATTTTCTAGCATCTCATGTTCAGAATAAATTACATGGAATATCAGGCATCTACTAATAAAGTAACTATGTCTGTGGCCAGTACAAATCCATCCCAGGACCCTAGATCTTGAGTAAACGTGTCAATAGTGAGAATTTACAACCAGAATTTCTGGACATTTGTTAGACCACATGGATGACTTGTGGGTTCTTCAAACTCTACAGCCCAAACAGTTCACAGACAAATACAATTATATGGGCAATAAATGTAGAAATAATGTTCTCCTTCACCAGTAATCAAAGCAATGTTTTTTTAATATATATATATTTTTTAAGATTTTATTTTTATTTTAAGACTTTTTTTTTTTAAGATTTTATTTATTTATTTGACACAGCGAGAGAGACACAGTGAGAGAGGGAACACAAGCAGGGGGAGCGGGAGAGAGAGAAGCAGGCTTCCCACTGAGCAAGGAGCCTGATGTGGGGCTCGACCCCGGGACCTGGGATCATAACCTGAGCCGAAGGCAGACACTTAAGGACTGAGCCACCCAGGCGCCCCCAAAAATGTTTTTTATTGAATCAACACATTTTTTTAACATACTAACATTCCATGTTGGTGAGAGTGTGTTGAAATGAGCTCTTAACCTTCTGGAAGAAAAATAAAAGGTACCATCTTTTTGGAAAGCTGTTAGGCTTTAAAATACGCCATGCCCTTTGACATAGTAATTCCCTCCCCACAGGGTAATACTACATTTAGACAAAATCTGAATGTTCAAAGATATTAATTCTGGCACTCTCTCAATATCAAAAATGTCCAACTACGGAAGATTGATTTACTTAAACATGGACTATCACCCCATTAAATATGACGTTTCCTAATACCCTTACATGTTCTTCATATTCTTTGCAGTGTCTACATATGATATAAGTGAGCCCCTGGTCTTCACCCCATCCTCAGACCTGCTCCTCCTGTGCTTTTCTCCATCCTTCCCGTGCTGTGGCAAGAAACTGGGGGGGGGGTCATCCTTGGCCTCCCTCTCTCGTTTCCTACAGCTGGCTGGCAGCAGTCCGTCCGTTCTGCCTTCAGTACAATTTGCCCTACTTTCCAGGCCTCTTGTAAAGCATGAACTAAAAAGGCTTGAGGAGAAAAGGAAGCAACCCTAAGGGCCCTTGAGTGGCTAGGGTTTTGGTTCTGAAATCAAGGCCCGGTTTTTCTCCTTCTTGAATTATCTAACAATCTCTTTTTCCTAGAACAGAAACCATTGGGCCAAAAATCACCTCATTGAAAACATATCTAGAGGTAGGATAGCAGGATTCAAAGTATTAGTGCAAGGAATAGAAAAATATGTGAGGGAGAAAGTAATAGGATTTCACTGGTGCTAAGCCTATGTACTGAGAAATGTGTTTTTTCAGTGAGCTACAAATAATGTATACCATATGACGGACCATCAGATGGAAAGGAGACCCTAGAACAGAGTGTACGGAAGCCTCCACTAGCCTAGCTAGGTGAGTAGGCTTTGCAGCAGGAGGAGACACACTTCCGTAGACTGTTGATGTCTGATGATTCCCATGAGGTTGAGTCATAACACCAAAGGTTTGTCCAGACCTCACATGTACAGATAGGTAGAGAGGTTTATGATGGGTAATTAGGTAATTATGTAAGCCCAGAGTGGGAAGATGTTGAAGAGCTAATTCACAAAAGGCCTCTTCATGTTTAGATTCCTGAGGAAGAGGTCTGCCTACTGAGGACTTAACTTATAAGTGTGATGATTTAGAAATGTTGGAAAGTTGTGAATGGCCTATAGTCTGTCCAAAGGATAGGATTTACCTCCTTGGGATAAATCACGTCCTGAGCAATGAACTTTACTTTGACCACATTCTAACTTCTCTTTGGAAATATTGTGCCCTTTCTGAAAGAAAACTGTAGATCACTGGAATTAGTCTTAGAGTTTACCTGTCTTTAGAGCACAACGCAAGGTTATCCACAAGAAGAGTGAGGCATAAGGCACAAGGCATAAGGTACCAGGAGTGAGTCCTTGAGGTTGTAGTTGAGGTCTTGTGAAAAGTAGGTGAGGCCTCAGGAAACCTTTAGGGCATAACAGTTCAGGCATATTGTTGATTTTCCCAGAAGAAGGCAAACAAATGTTGACTCTTTAGACCTAAAGGAACACTAAAAAAAGCAGAACATATACCTGCAACTGTAAAATATGCAACCTTGGGAGGCACTTGAGATAAAAGAGTATTTGGTTCTGGGGACACCTGGGTGGCTCAGTCGGTAAGCATCCCACTCTTGATTTCGGCTCAGGTCATGATCTCAGTGTCCTGGGATTAAGACCTGCATCAGGCTCTGCACTCAGCATGGAGTCTGCTTGTCCCTCTTCCCCCTGCTCCCCACCACCACCTCTCTCTCTCTCTCTCAAATAAATAAATGAAATCTTTAAAAAATAAAATAGAGGGGTGCCAGGATGGCACAGTCAGTTAAGCATCCAACTCTTGGTTTCAGCCCAGGTCATGATCTCAGGATACTGGGATTGAGCCCCACATCAGGCTCTGCATTCAGCATGGAGCCTGCTTGAGATTCTGTCTCTCTGCCCCTCCTTCCTGTGCTGTCTCTCTCTCTCTAAAATAAATACATAAAATCTTTTTTTTAAGATTTTATGTATTTATTTGAAAGATTTTATTTATTTATTTGACAGAAAAAGACTGAGAGAGGAAATACAAGCAGGGAGAGTGTGAGAGGAAAAAGCAGGCTTCCCACTGAGCAGGGAGCCTGATGCAGGGCTCAATCCCAGGACCCTGGGATCATGACCTGAGCTGAAGGCAGACAGTTAACAACTGAGCCACCCAGGTGCCCCCAAATAAATAAAATCTTTTTTAAAAATAAGAAAAAAAAAACTTTTAAAAGAGTATTTAGTTCTGGTCAGGGAATGACTATTCTGTTTATGGCCCACAAGGTCCTGAGTAAATCCGTATCCCTACCCACTGGGTTTCTTGACTGAAGGGTAGAGGTGTTACAAGCACTGTTCAAGGTATTACGAGTCCTTTCTCTATTATCCTTTTGACTATTTCAGTCCTTCTTTAGTTTTGAGAGGGTATTGCACAAGCCTTTTTTTTTTTTTTTTAGATTTTATTCATTTATTTTACAGAGAGAGACACATCGAGAGAGGGAATACAAGCAGGGGAGTGGGAGACGGAGAAGCAGGCCCCCTGCTGAGCAGCAAGCCCAATGCAGGGCTCAGTCCCTGGACCCTGGGATCACTACCCGAGCCGAAGGCAGATACCCAACAACTGAGCCACCCAGGCACTCCGATATTGTGCAAGTTTGAGTAGAATTTAGACAGGCCATTCTGAACCTTAATGGATTCAGCCCCAATAATCCTGCAAACAATTGAATGTTTGAAACTTGGTCCCCTTTTTATCTTTCTCAATTTTGATCATATTGAATGCTCCCCAAATTGACTGCTATAATTCTAAATTATCCTTGGTAAAATTGTGCCATAAGAAGATAAGTTCACAAATTTGGGTTATAGAGTGAGTCATGTAAGAAGCAAGAATCCAGCCTATGGGGGCGGTCTTAGGGTTAGATTGAACCGCCACATAGCTTGGGGAGCAGTCAGTCCCCCAAGAGTTGCTTGTGGGCCTGTCTCACCCTCTCCCTCGAATCTAATGCCCCAGCCTCCCAACTACAAACCCCAACCAGCTCTGTAGTTCCAGAGGACAGAAAAACATGGAGAGATCTGTCCCAGAGCCAGACCTTCATGGACAAAGCAAGAGAAAGACTGAGGAAAGTTCTCATAGGATTTTTTGTAATCACCAAAAACTGTTAACATCCAGATATCCTTTAGTGGGTGAATGGGCAAGCCCTGGTATATCCATATGTGAACCATTGTTTTGGAAATACTACTCAGCACCAAAAAAGGATTGTCTGTGCAACAACCAATAGAACCCAAAGGCGTTATGCTGAGGGGGAGAAAAGCTAATCTCAAAGGGTTACTATATAATTCCATTTCTATGGCATTCTTAAAATTATAAAATTATGCAGGTTAGAGTTGGGGACAAGGCATGGCTATAGAGGGGCCACACAGGGGAGTTTCCTTGAGATTATAGAACAATTCTGCATCCTAGTAGGGTGGTAATTATATGAATCTACACATGTGATAGAATTTCATAGACTGGGGTGCCTGGGTGGCTCAGTGGGTTAAGCCTCTGCCTTCAGCTCAGGTCATGATCTCGGGGTCCTGGGATTGAGCCCTGCATCCGTCTCTCTGCTCCGTGGAGAGCCTGCTTCCCCCGCTCCTGCCTACTTGTGACCTCTCTCTCTCTCTCTGTCAAATAAATAAATCTTAAAAAAAAAATTTCATAGACTGTACACCAAAAAAAGAAGTGCATGTAAAAACTGATTAAATCCAAATAATGTCTGTAGCTTAGTTAATAATGTACCAATGTCAACTTCCTGGCCTTCACAACTGTTATGTAAGACCTTATTGGGGAAGCTGGATGAGGATACATGGGAATTCTTTGTCCTATTTTGCAATTCTGTGTCTAAAATTATTTCAAAATAAAGAGTTTCCAAAAATTTGGAGGGCACTGATTTCTGCAAAGCAGCACTTGGGAATCTCTTCAATGTTTACTAGAAAAGATAATATAAAATAAAGCCTCAAGAATTATAAATTTAATGCAGCTTCTAGTCACTGTAACTTCATTTGCTGTGATTTTGATTTGGAAACAATGCTGTTTTTTAACTCTAGTATTGTTACAAATATTTTTGTATTGTTGTAAATATAATATATCCAGGAGGGGAAAAAAAAAACCTTGATGAGTTTCCCCCAGGATGAAATACCTGAAAATACCTAAAAACCTCTTTACAGAGCCCCTGGTGTGTGGCTTCTGTCTACCTTTTTAACCTCATCTCCTGCTCCCAGCATGCATTCTGGGGTGAACTATTTGTAATCCTCCCCCTCTTTCCAGTCCATTCTTCTCTCCTCTTAACACTCTGTTTGATGACCTTCTCCTTCAAGACCCACATCAAACTATGCTTCCTCTACAAAGCTGTCCCTGGCCCAGGAAGCAGGGTTGCTCCAACAGCATGCCTTCCTGCCTATGGGGTTGTAGCATAATGTGGAGCATTTGGTTATTTGTTCACTGGCCTAGCTCCGACCCTGGTTGGTGAACGCCTTGAGGGCCCCAGCTGGGTCCCATTCCTTCCTATAGGCCCTGAACCTGGCTCAGTGCCTAGAACACATGCTCCCTAAATGGCGACATGCAAGGGACTGAATCGGAGGCCCTGGAAAGTCCTTAATAATAAATTTTGTCCAGGGCACCTGGGTGGCTCAGTGGGTTAAGCCTCTGCCTTCAACTCAGGTCATGATCCCAGCATCCTGGGATGAAGCCCCACATCAGTCTCTCTGCTCGGCAGGGAGCCTGCTTCCCCCATCCCCCCACCTGCCTCTCTGCCTATTTGTGATCTGTCTGTCAAATAAGTAAATAAAATCTTTAAAATAATAATAATAATAAATTTTGTGCACTCCACCCTGCCTTAATAGAGTACTTTTCAACAAGATGTGCAACGAAACTGGAGATCAAAAGGGAACAGTGAAACACAGTGGCAAATGAATTCTTAAAATATTTTTCAAACATCCAGCTTAGTTAAGACTTTATTATATTTTAAAAATTTCCCATTCTTTCATTCATGACACAGTGTTGTAAGAAGCTTTAGGAAGACCACGAGGTTGCATTTGTGAGTCTCCTTGGACAGATAAGATCTAGAACTTAAGAACAGGATACACGTTCTAGAGGAGGAAGAGTGGGATGTCCAAGACGAAGAGCACAGGCCTACGTTAAATCTTGTGTACTGCTTCCAGCTTTTACTAAAAGCAACGCGGTGTCCCCACCTTGCAGGCAAGCGGCTTGCTACTCCATCTACCATGGAAGCAGACAGAAATGCCCTGGATGACAAACCCCTGGTCTCCCTGCTCAGCATCCGCCTGGGTCAATGATCTGGGACTCCATAACTGTCTTCGGGTCTAGCTTCTGTCTCCAGCCTCCAGCAAGATGACTCAGACTTTCATCATCCCTTCTTGCACAATCTAATGGCCATTTCTCCATCAGAGGTCTGGTAACTTCATTAAACAGGGCAGATAACCTCCTGCTTGAAACCCGTCCCTCCCTTGCCTCCTGACGCTCTCCTACCTCTCCTATCTCCTCTCTTGATCACATCTCCTAAGATTCCTCTAAGATTCAAGCACTGGTCTTTGGCTCATTTTAAAAAATAAAAGTCACAACAAACTTCTTCCCCGTGTCTCTAATTGCCCATTTTCTCTTCACTGCTTTCTGATACCCTGTCATCTTTAAAGGGCCGAGTTAGGGGCCACCTTCTCCGAGAAATCATCTAACTGAGCCCACACCCATCCTTTGCACTGTCTTGGAGCACTTAAAATGCCAAATATACTTCCACTACTGAGCACTTCTTATGTTCTGGTTTGTGGGATCCCTTTACCGTTTTATGAGTTACTCTTACTTTTTCAGTCAAACAAAGACTTCTTCAGGACAAGATCCATGTCTTAAAATGATCCCGTGTCTTCATGGTGCCTCAAAAAGAGTTAGCACCTTATTTTAGTGGTCAGTATATACTTGGTGATTGAGATCAAGACAATGTCGCAGTGGCTTGGAAAAAGAAACCCAGTGAAGAAAGCCTTTGAAATTTCTTTTTCCTTCTTCTGTTGCTCAGGGCCCTAAATCAGAGCAAGTCATCACACACTGGCGCTGTGCAAAATCAAATCGCTTTTCCGGCCACAGTGCAGGGCTGTAGTGAGCGCATAGGGTTCCGGTGGGTTCATGCTGTAGGCTTGCCAGTGGTTGATCTTGAACTTCAGCAAGTCACTTGAACCCGGAGCCTTCATTTCCTCATATTCAAAATTGAGATAATTACTAAGGCCTTTTGGAGATGAAGTCTATAAACCGTAAGAGTGTCATTTGTGGTGGGAATTTCAGGAACCATGGTAGACCAGGGGAGAAGCTATTGGAAAGTAGGCAGGCCTTCCTGCACCGCTCCAGCGCATATCCCCCGAGGGAGGCCCACTGTCTCCGTCCGGGCAGGCAGCTAGAGTCTTAGGGACCTGAAGAATGACGGTCTGCATGAGAAGACAGAAACACAACCACTGAAACGTGTTGAGTTTGTTCTAGACATCACCAGGGTATTCCTTCTGGTGGCAAGGCTAGAGAATTAAATAAACAGTCTGTCAAAAAGGCAAGGAAATAAAGCTGGGGAATTCTGAGAGGGACTGGCTATGGGACTGGAGGAGCAGTGAGAGCAGAGGAGGGCTGACTTGGGATCAAAGCACGGTAGGCTTAACAACTGGTCAGATCCACTCGTTCCGGAGGGAGGGAGAACATGTCACGTGCCCCAATGACAATGGCAAGCCACACAGTCTAAAGAAACATCGTCCTAAAGGAAGATAAAGTGACATGGCTTTTATGTGCCTCCGGAGACACAGACCCACTCTTGAAGCGTGAAGGATCATGAAGGAAACACAGACACACTGGGGCCGCAGAAACAAACGTTCTCTCCTCAGCATGTCCCAGCAGCCACTGCAGCCCTGCTCCCGGTCTGTCCTCAGGCTAAACGCCCAGGGGCCAGCAGCTCACCCCTCCCAGAGCAGGCCAGGCAGAAAGGGGCTGACCAGCTGCTATGGGCCATATGGCAGCATTACCCAGCCTGGCCCAGGGATGCCTCTTGAGTTGAGATCACTGGTCAGCAGGTCCAGGACCCTGGTAGCTGGGACCTCAGCGGGATTCAGGACCTTAGAGGACAGCCACGTGAACTAAGAGTGTTGTGAGAACAGAACCCTGGAGAAGCTCCAGTCCCTACCTGAACCAACACCATTCAGATCTCTGGCCTGGATCTGCTGGAGTGGGCTTGTACTGGCTCCCCACCGGACCTGGAACTATCCCACCTGCCCACCCCACGCCTACCACCTTGGAATAATTCAGCTTTGAGAGGCTGAGCCTCCCTGTGAGTCAGGTCCCTGCCCTGCCGTGAGAAGAAGGTGATTGGCTGGGCCTGCCAGGGCTTTGTGACCCGCCAGCAGGACCCCTCTAGCCCCTCAGACCCCTTCGTGCCTGCCTATGCTATTGCCTCCATGCAACCCCAGAATAACCTGGATGTGTGACCCAAGGGCACCAGGGGTAGCAATTCTGCAGATTTTCCAAACAGTGACTTCAGCCCCCCTGGGCCTGGGCAGGAAGGGTTGGCCCAGTGACAATGGGCATTGCCCTACATCAGGAGCGGGAAACATTTTGGCAGACTCCTCAGTCGTCCTCTGATCCCACAGCGCCTGTTCCAGTTCTCCTGGCCGGTAGGATGGCATCTACGAAGCCAAACAGTTGGGAAATCTGGAGTTGGGGAGGGACTGAGATCAGAGGCCCAGCTTCAGGAAGCCCAGATGGCTGTCCCCAGGCAGAAAGGACAGAGTTCTGTAGTGTCTCCCTCCTGGACTGCCCTTCTTTGGGCTCGGCGACCTGAAGCTGGATATGTGCTGGGCAGCTGCCTTCTCACACAGGGGCCCTTGGATTCTCACTGTCTGTTCCAGTGACGCTGGTGACACGCACTGAAATGTACTATGTGCTAGGCTCTGCTCAGTGCTTGGTAAGCCTCTGAGAAGTGGAAACTGTCCCCATTTTATTTGTTTATTCCTCATGAGGAAACTGAGGCCCAAAGCCAAACTGCTAGGAAATGTTAGAGCCAGGATTTGAATCCAAGTGTTCTGCCTGGAGATCAGTATTCTTAAAGTAGCACATTTTTAGAGGCTGCTGAAGGCCTGCCCAGTACCCACTGCAGAACTGAAAAGACCTGGTCTTCCACAGCTGTGCTAGACAGAGGGTAAAGTCTTGGGAATTGCAGTGGGCTCTTCTAGGGACCAAAGAACTGGGGACTCCTGAATTATCTTGACGCTTTGTGGAAGATGGATTCCCACTGAAGTACTTGAAAACAAAAAACCAGAATCAGATTTAGGCTTGTGATATCATTATTAAATATTGGAATGTTTGCTTTCAGAGTTCTACAGACTTATTGATGATTTAGGAATATAAGTACCTAGAGCTAATGTCATCCTAGGTATCTGGGAAGGAATTGGATGGTTTCTAGAAACTCCTCTGACCATGGGAGAATGAGATTTAGACTTGGCCATTTCCAAGGCCTTAGGCCACAGAATGGTCAGTAGTGCCACGTCTCCCGGTGAGAGCTGTAACCGCCTTTCCCATCACCAGTAAATGCACCCTGAACCTTATGGTCCTAGCATAGGAAATGATTTAGCAAAATCACCAGATTAAACCTCCTCAACTTGTCTTTCCCATGACTGCAGCCCTGGTAGCCAGAGTCAAGGTTCTGAAGAGCAGACTTTGCCCAAGGCCACGTTCTCAGTCCGATCCTGGAATGGGGTTTCCAGCTAACTCGGCGGGTGACATACCACAACCCAGTCGGGCTATTTCCCTTGACAGTCACCATGTGCCAGAGATGATGGTAGAAACAAAGGGACAAGGAAGACCCCACTATGGTAGCTTTTGGAACAGAGTTTGACACCTGGTGTAGTTGACTACCATTCTCTCAGAAGAGGGAAAGCAATTGGTAACGGTTGTGTTAACTTAAAGAGTTTTCTCAGACCATTTCTCTACTGTAAGTGGAGGCAATGAGACTGCACAGAGCCAGATGCTTGAGTAAATGCCTTATATATCTTTGCCTCCAGAAGCTGGTCTGGTTTGAGTCTAGGTCTGAGTTAACTACCCAATACAAAAAGTCATCAGAAGTGGGACCAATTGATGAGTTTAACGTGCGGCTTTGAGGCATAGGGAGGTTGGTGTAGTTTAGTCCAGAATCTTAGATGCAATGTTCCAGGCCACTCCAGCTGGTCCAGTTCTTGGAGGACATCCAGGTCAGAACTAAGCACTCCATTCGACCACCCCCATGCCCTGATACCACGAGTCTTTGACAGAACCAGGCTTTCCTCTTTGGGGGACCAGATCAAAGTTAGGGGCTCTCTTTTTCTAAATCCAGCTAGGCAGAGGATTTGGGGATGGGGGAATGTTTAGAGGCAGCTTTGCTCAGGACCTGGGTGCCACCTGCTGGCCATAATTTAGTTGTATTTACAGGGTCAAACCTAGGAAAGGAAAATGAAATCCTGCCCTCCCTATCAGGATGAGAGGTAAGGGAACTAGGAGGCTGCTTCTTTGTGACCCTCTAGCAAGTGTGACAGAAAATCTTTGCAGAGACCCCTGGATGCCTCAGGTGAGTCCTCTACCCTGACCAGGGTAGAGAATAGCCAGTCCTGAGTGGAGGTAATGGCTCTGTTCCTAGTATCAGCCTCCCACCCCACCCCTAACCACTTTCCCCAAAGCCCCAGAGGAAGCAACAACAGGATTGTTGGCCCTGAAAGCAGACATTTTTTCCCCCCAACTTCCTTCTTACACGCCCTGTTGCCACCTTGAAGACACTAGATTCAGACTGATCGAATGTGTGGAAAATGCTCTCCCATCATGAGGCGCAGACAGAATTGGGAATTTCTGGCCCAGAAGACTTTGGCATTTTTCAAGTTCCTGTGTAGCTCTTAGTGACTCTAGGAGCTCTGATAGCAAGGTCTTTACTTGTATTCTGGAAGGAGAACGGGGAATGTTTCCTATGTACCAAGGAGGAAGATGGCTAACACTTTCCCCCCGGGGAGGTAGCAGTATATGTCCACATCCCAGCCTTTGCCTCTGTGGTGCAGGCCGGTCAGTCCAAGGTACGCCCCTGTGTCTAATGAGGGCAGTGTCCTAGCACCTGGCTGAGCACCAGAATCACCTGCATTGTGTGTGCGGGTGTGTGTGTGTGTGTGTGTGTGTGTGTGTGTGACTATATATAGTGGACTCTTGAACAACACAGTTTGAACTGCACAGGTCCACTTATATTTTTCCAGAAATATAGTACGGGACTATAAATATATTTTCTCTTCCTTGTGGCTTTCTTAATAACATTTTCTTTTGTCTAGCTCACTTTATTCTAAGAATACAGTATATAATCCATATAACATATATGTTGGTCAACTGTTTATGTCATCAATAAGGTTTTTGGTCAACAGTAGACTGTTAGTTAAATTTTTGAGGGAGTCAAAACTTATACACACATTTGCAGCTGTGCGGGGCATCAGTTCCCTTAACCCCTGTATTGTTCAAGGGTCAACTGCATGTAATACACTGCGTATGTTATGTATTATATATAAATACATACTGAAAAATTGGATATGCAGTACATTATATATAGTTATATCCATAACATATATAATATAGTTGTATATAATACGTATATAGTTATACACACACATATGCACTGGGGCTTTACTCTGGCCTACTAGGAAATCTCTGCAGGAAAATCTGACATGCTCTTCTAGTAAACAGTGTGGACCATCCCCTGTCCTGTCCCATCGAACCCCAAGAAGGCTGCCCTCAGGCTAGAAGACCCTTGAAGCTCAAATGATTTTCAGTCAAAACCTGGAGAACTAATTTTGACCTAGACCAATGCCTCTGCTTTTATTGAGTAATCAGCCCTTGAAACTCATATATGCTAAACAGGAAAAAAAAAAAAAATCCCTAAAGTGGCTCAGGAACTCCCAGGGCCAAACTAAGACCCCCTCCCCTTTACCTCCCAGGACCAGTCCTGACCAGCCCATTCCCTGGGAGGCCTAGCAGCGTGCAGAACCATAGCTCCCACCTATCCCCACCCCCGTCCCCTGAATCACCCTGCCCCAGGGGCCTTGGGGAGAAATAATCCCGAGCTCATGGAAGGCCAGTATCCAGAATAGCTTGTGCCCTCTGCCCTCAGTTCGGCAGGGCTCTGCAAGTTCCCTGGAGACCTGGCGGGGCTGACCACTCCTGGGGGGGCCATTCAAGCCCATTTCTCTTGCACTCTACTTGCTTTCCTTTCTGACTCCTGTCACACCTACTGCTTCACCACACTTAGGGGGCATTTGGTTGTACTCTTCTCCTTTGTGTTTGTCTCCCCAGTAAGACTATATACTCGCAAAGCATGGGGGCAAATCTTTCCTATTTCTCACAGTCCCTAACTAAATACTCATCAAAATAAAATGCCCTTCCCTCGACCCTACCCAGTCAAGTTTGGTGTCCATCCATACCGGCTAGCTTTCTGAGGTCACTCCAGGTGAGTTTCCTGGAAACGCAGAAGCACTCTCCTAAATGCAGTCTCTGCAGTTACTGTCCATGGGGAATTGGTCTGGAACCCACGGGTAAATGGAACATGGCCTGGCCATTGAAGAGCTTACATTCAGGTGGAAGGGAGAGACATACAAGTGATTTCAAGAGAACTGACATGCTGTGACAGCATGCTCAGGGGTCCTGTAGGAACAGAGAGGGGCAGGGCATGTCGCCATGCACAAGGTTCAGAGACAGTGTCCTGGAGGACATGACGCCAACATCCCAGCCTCAAGATGAGTGGGGGAAGGGGGGCCAGGCCAGAAGCAATGAAAAGATGATCAGAAAGAAGAGAGGCCGTGGGGAGGCATCACTCAATCACTCAACATATTTGCTGAATACCTTGCCTGTGACGGGCCTGGAAACCCCAGTCCTGGTTTCAAGGCTCTTACGGACAAGGGGGCAGGGATTTAAACAAGTCCTGTGGTTAGAACAAGGGTCAGAATACAGGGCACTGGGCTCAAAACCCTGTGTAATAGGAGATGCAAGTACCGTCCGAAAACCCTCGGAAATCTCTGGAATTCCCGGCTTCTGAGCCCTTGGAAGCTCCCAAGGAAATAATCTGTGTTTCTGTTGGCTTTTTGGCCTGCCTGGCTTCCCTTCCCCGGGGCAATGAAGGACAGAACTAGAGGGTTTCTCTCCTGATTTTTCTCCAAAATGTCCCTGAAGTTAAGTGTGCATCTAACAAGACTCTGTGGTGTACCTGTGGGGCGGGGGGCCCCAAGGGAGCGCAGCCTAGTGCTTGCCGCCGGAGGCTCCTCTCTACAGCGGCTTCTCCAGTTTGCACCCCCAGACTCTCCGGGCCTCTTGGTCAGGTGCAGATTCTGACTCAGTAGGTCTGGGGTGGGACTTAAGAATTGGAATTTCTAGCAAGCTGCTCCACAGACCACAGTTTGAGAACCATGGGAGTAGATAATGAGTGGACTTTGGAGTGGGGGCAGCATTCCAGACAGGGTAAGTAGGCAGCTGCTGGTGGCTCCCAGAGAGGCTGGAGAGGTGGGGCCCATTTAGGAGTCTGATTAGTGGTGGGGAGAGTCCCATGATAAGGGCAGGTGCCTCCAGGGGACCGGGGAGTGGTCTGGGTATAGTTTTCCTTCACAGAGACAGCTTGTGTGTTAAATCTAGAGAAATATTCTTCACTCCGGAAATAAGCACTCACAATTCTCAGAATACGCCGTGCTTTCGTCTGTTTTCTGTTTCTCCACTTCTGATAAAGACCTAGTTACAAGATACATTTCCCTCTTAACAGTGCGAGTCAGGGATAAACAGCAGCTGACCCTGGCCTCCCTCTGCCGCTGCGGGTGCGGCTGCGGGGCAGGGGAGGGCAAGGAGGAGCTCACGGCCGCTGGCCAGAAGGGGGTGTCTCTGCCCCGCTCCCACCATTGGTGGCTGTGCAGGAACAAATACCAGGGTTGCCCAAAAGCAGCCAGAAACCTGGCTTCTCTGCAGGTCATTTATGTGAGATGTCCCAACGTTAAGCTATTGAGCACTGATTCAGAAATGTTTACCACACTGCGAGTACTGAGCGGCTCAAGTCTGCAAGGCAAATTCAGCCAATGGGTGTCTCGTTCATGAGTGCGGTGGATAGTGGTGTGGTTCAGGCTGCTTTTACACAGATTCTGATTGCAGGAGCATCGGGGACGTCCTGGGAGAGAGGCTGGAGGCCGGGTGGCCTTGAGGAGGCTACTGTTGGCCTTGGCCAGAGAGCACGCGTGCATAACCCCCAAGGCAGCAAGAGAGGTGGGAAGAGCGGGGGGCACCCTGAAGCCGCAGAGCTGCCCAACCTGATGAATGACTGGATATGAGGGTGAGGGGGAGTAGGGCTGTGGAGGACAACTGCCAGGTTTCTAACGTGCGTGACTGAGTGACTGACTAGTGGTGACATTCGCTGGGATAATGAATACAAGAGCAGAAGCCTGTATTGAGGGGAGGTTCTAGATTGTAGGTGCCTGTGGTGTAGAACGTAGGTGCGTGTGGGTCAGCCAGCAAGCTATCTGCCACAGAAGTATGGGGTTTGAAGTCAAGGAGAGCCAGAGAGTTAGTCAGCTTTCTAAAACACAAATCCGGTCAGGTTACTGCTTGTTTAAAATTCTCTAATGGCTTCCGGTTGTCTGAATAGAAAGTCCAGACTCCTCGTGGAAAACAAAGCCCTTTGCAGTCTGTCCCTGCCAACCCCACTGGACCACACCCCAGCACAAACCCCTGCTCCCCAGGCCTGCTGGACAACTCGGAGTCCCAGAATAGACCATGCCTTTGTTCTTGCTAGCTCTTGGGCCCACGGTACCTTCTACCCCATCCCTCGTATGTTTGGAAAATTCCTAGTTCTCTCAGACTCCAGCGTCTCTGCCCTGAAGCCTTTGCTGACCTTGTCAGGCAGAAGAGATCACTCCAACCTTTGCGCCGCCTCTAAACTTTGTGCGCGCTGCTTTTTCTGCCCCGTCACTCCCTGCTGGAAGGATGTGCCTGTCTGTAAACTGCTTGAAGGCAGAGATCACTTCTTACCGCATCACCCGTTCCTTAGCACACGTCTGGCGCGTAGTAGACACTCGAGAAATGGCTGGAGTGAGATGCCTGAAGAGTTTTCCAGGAGGGAAAACTGCAAGGCTGGGCTAGCGGAAGATGCTTTTCACTTCCCCAGGGATTACCTGGCTCTTTCTCTCCTTACAGTTAAAGAACAGCTCGAGCACCCCGGGTGCTGACCTTGCCTGTCTTCTTTCTTTGCAGCTGGGGTATGGCCGTCAATGTGTACTCCACATCCGTGACCAGTGAAAATCTGAGTCGCCATGATATGCTTGCATGGGTCAATGACTCCCTGCACCTCAATTATACCAAGATAGAACAGCTCTGTTCAGGTAGGAGCCTCGGAGTGGGAAGGGGAGTGAAGGTGGGAGGCAGAAGGGCGACGGCAGACAGCATAGTTTGTAATCAGGATGGAGGAGAGCTGCAGAGCCCTGAACTAGTCAGAGTATTTGGAGGTGAAGGAAGTGAGGGTCTCACGGAACATCAGAAGTAAAGAGCAGGAGAGGCTCAAGGAAGGGCTGCAGGACAGGCGGGCCAGTGGGCTATCAAGAGCTAGGACAGGCAGTGAAGCCAGAGGGTAATAGCATGAGGTCCAGACTAGCCACTCGGGGCCCAAATCTCAGCTCTTCTCGCAGTGCAAGCCCAAGCAAATCACTGGGTCTCAGTTTTCCCGTCTGTAAAATGGAGATCACATGCCCTGTCAAACTAGGGCCGCTGGCAGGATGGAGTTCTGTACTCATGGAGTACAGTGTTTGGTGCGATGCTCGTACGTGACCGTGTCAGTCCAGAGTAATTGCTCTCATTCCTGGAAAGCTGGGGGGACTCTGGCCAGGACAAGGAGAGAGAAGACACTGGGTCATTTGGAGCAGAGGGCCAGCACAGGGCCTGGGCAAGGGGAAGCGAGGAGCCCTGGCAGCGGGGTGGCCAGACGCCCTCAGGCAGCTGTGCGTCTCCGCAGGGGCAGCCTACTGCCAGTTCATGGACATGCTCTTCCCCGGCTGTGTGCACTTGAGGAAGGTGAAGTTCCAGGCCAAACTAGAGCATGAATACATCCACAACTTCAAGGTGCTGCAAGCAGCTTTCAAGAAGATGGGTGTTGACAAAGTAGGTGCCTGCGCTCCGGGGGGCCCTGAGGAGCTGTGTGACCCTGGGGAAGACGACGGCCTGCCAGCCGGGGCAGCGGGGGCTGCTGGGGTCATTCCAGCTCTCACGCCTCTCTCCACACCCCTCTTTTCCAGAGGGAATGTTCCCCCAGCTCAAGGCATGGTGGGAAACCCCACACTTGACACCCCATCCTGACAACATGCCTGCCCCTTCCTTCTCTCTGGATCCCATCCACCTCAGCAACTGAGGCTCAGTCTAACGGCTTCTATGAAGTTCCTTCTCTATAGGGCCTAAGAAAAGTCTCTGGGCTCACTCTCCTGCCTCAGTGGCCCGCAGCCCCGGGTTCCAACAGACCCCAGCCGCCAAGCACGCGGCAGCACCGAGGGACACCTCCTCACACGGTGACCCCCAGGGCCTGGAGGAAAGGGCTGGCTCTGGATCCCAGCCCAGGGCCACAGCCTGCCCGGCTGCTCCGTGCCATGGGAGGGGGACCCTGTGGAGAAGGAGGACGCTGCAGCCCAGGGGCTGGCTTTCCTGAGAGCAGTGGCCCTCTCACCGAGGAAGGCAGCCCTACGGCAGCAGGTGGCTAAAGTTCTCTGCTTGTGTGGTCTATTTCAGATAATTCCCGTAGAGAAATTAGTGAAAGGAAAATTCCAAGATAATTTTGAGTTTATTCAGTGGTTTAAGAAATTCTTTGACGCAAACTATGATGGAAAGGATTACAACCCTCTGCTGGCGCGGCAGGGCCAGGACGTAGCGCCACCTCCTAACCCAGGTGATCAGATCTTCAACAAATCCAAGAAACTCATTGGCACAGCAGGTAACGTGCCCGAGCTGGGGGAGGGAGTGTGGGGGGCCGGGCCGGCGGGGCTCCACAGCCAGGAGCGCCCCCTGGGCCACCGGCCCGGCCCTGCCAGCCTAGAGGAGACTGTTATCACGGAGTTCAGATGACGCCGCCTGCTGCCCGCTAGACCAGGGGGAGTCACAGTAGGGAGGACAGGGCCACAAAGATGGCTACAAACGGAGAGCCACCAGCACCAGCCGCGGGAGCAGTGGCAGTGGGAGGCCCAGGGCACTTGCTCTGGTAGCGTGAGCTAAGCTGTTGGCCTCGAGATGACGGGGCGGCACGTGGCACAGTTCGTCTGTCCAGGTCCTTCCAGGCCAAGGGCCTGGTGCCAGCAGCACACACCTTTCTTGCCCCCTGCCCACTGGACGCCCAGGGACAGGAGTTTGCCGAGCTTCCCCCACTGGGATCACGTCTTCCCTGACTCTGAAGGTCCATAGCCTGAAGTCCTCAAAAGAGGAGTCTTTTGAAAGGAAGCTTTGTCTGGGTTCTAGAAGAGAAGGGAGAGAAGCGATAGGGCCTTTGGGGGACAAGAGGGCTGGGGAGAGGAAGAGACAGGAGCAGCCCCAGCATCTGAACCCGTCATAGCAGAGCTGCTCCTCCGTTTGCGCTGCTGCCCCGCCTGGGCCTGCCCCCGTTCACCTGCTTGCTTTGCGTTAGAAGCAGCCAGCTCTGACTAGGGAGCGGCCATAGCTAAAAGACAAGTGGCTGCAGCATGCCCGGCCTGCGGGGGAGGAGCTGGGGGCCCTGAATCAGGCCCAGCATAAGCACAGAGCCCATCCTGAGGCAGGGAGCCTGGGAGGGCCTGGGGCCCTGAGTCTCCAAGGTCACCCACAGGGAGGGAGGGCAGGGCTTCTGGTAGGAAAACCCAGCAAGTGCCAGATCTGAGACCCTGCCCTAGCGGCTCTTCCTCAGACTCTGGCTGACAGGACAAGAGGCCCAACCCTCCCGGCCCCACTTCCCAGATTCCCCTTCCCAGTTCCCCTCACCTCTCCCTCAGGCCAGCTCTCCTCCCTCCCCACACCTCATACTTTCTTTACTTCCCTGAAGCCCCTGCTCTCCCAGGCTTGCCAAAGAGCTGCCCAGCTGCTGTGGTGTCCGTGTGGCCATGGCTTGAGGCCTAGATGTAGATGGCCCTCCTGAGTGGGAGAAGAGGGGAGGGCAAGAGTGCCTGCCTTTCGCATGGGCCTGCCCTGCAGCCTTCACACCAGGCCGTCTCATGCCACGTGAGCTGTGGGCTTACGTGACCCCATCCGACTTCTCTCCCCTGGGCAGTTCCCCAGAGGACGTCCCCCACAGGCCCCAAAAATATGCAGACCTCTGGTCGGCTGAGCAATGTGGCCCCACCCTGCATCCTCCGGAAGAATCCCCCATCAGCCCGGAATGGCGGCCATGAGACAGATGCCCAGATTCTTGAACTCAACCAGCAGGTGAGGAGGGTGGGCAAGGGCGGCTGAGCGAGCCCTCAACAAAAAGCCGGGCCCTTGGGCATCATGACAGGAAGGGGAGTCTGAGGCAGGGATCTCTGGCCTGAACACCCCCTTGTCCCTGAGCAGTTATTGGACTTGAAGCTGACCGTCGATGGGCTGGAGAAGGAGCGTGACTTCTACTTCAGCAAACTTCGAGACATCGAGCTCATCTGCCAGGAGCATGAAAGTGAGAACAGCCCTGTTATCTCGGGCATCATTGGCATTCTCTATGCCACTGAGGTGAGCTCTGCCTGCACCCGCTCCCGTCCCAGGCCCACTGGGCCTGGCCACATCCTGCCCCGTGACAACCACAAGGGGTGGCACCCGAGGGGCCTGAGGGAACACAGTGAGGAGAGCCAGCTGACATCAGAGCCTAAGGCCACATAATGATCAGCCGGGAAGGGGGACTAGAACTCGGCCCTTGCTCCCGAGCGTCAGGCAGCCACCTCCCCTCTGCCTGGCCTGGCTGGCTCACCACTTCCCTCTCCTCTCCCACCCTCCAGGAAGGATTTGCACCCCCTGAGGACGATGAGATTGAGGAACACCAACAGGAAGACCAGGACGAGTACTGAGGGCGGCTCCAGCCCTAGCTGACTGCACGGCTTCCCGTGCCTCCCCTCCCGGTCCCCCCCACATTATAATCCTTTCCTTACAGCCTGTTGGCCCCGGGTGCTTTGTGTCAGTGCCGCAGCACTGGGGAGTCAGGCAAGGAGCGGGGGCTCTCGGGGAAGGGGCAGGTGAGCAGGCAGAGGCCCCGTCCTGCCGGCACCGGCCCAGCAGGCGAGGCCTCTGTCCACTCCTCCATATCCCTATTTATTTCCGTTGTCTCTACGCTGTGTCGGCCAACACTTCCCAGGGTGGGCTGGCTACCGCTGCCCCCCGCCCCAGCCAGCCGCCTGCTCCCCTGACAGCCAGCAGCTGTATATTTGACAAAGTCATTGGTATATTTTTACTTACTGGATTTTCCTTGCACTTTACCTGTTCTTTTCCCAGGGCTGACAGCACGGGGCTCCGGGGCAGTGTACCTGGCTTGGCTTCCCTTCCCTGGTGCTGGGAGCCGTGGCAGGACTCCCCCATTCTTATTTATTTTGTCTTTTGACTTCCCAGTAGTTGAGGGGAAGGCTGATGTCAGGAGAGGGATAAGGGGGACTAAGGGGAGGGGGGGGTGCCTTAGACCTCGGTCATCAGGGAGAGGGAGGGGAGCATGTGAGGGATGAAAATGACCTCCTGGCACCAGGCTCCCCCACCCTTGGCCCCCAGCCCCCAGCACTGAAGCCCAGCACTGCCCCGAGGCCCCCAGCCACTCCTCCCGCAACTTGGTTCATACCACACAGACTCTGCTTGGACCCTCCTGTACGTCCGCCTCCCATCTGCCCTCCTCCCCAACCCCGATCCCCTCGGGCCACCCAGCCTGCATATGTGTTCACTTTTATTTAAATAAACTTGTGTGGTAAAAGTCCATGCCCTGTCTGCCTCACGGGGGACTTGGCTTGGGTCTCAATGCTTCTCTCTTCCCAAGCACTCCCCTCTCCAGAGGTGGTTGGAGCACAGCGGCAGCTGCCACCCTCCGTCAGGCCTAGAAACTGCCATGGGCACGTGGCCTCAAAGCCCAGCTCTAACCCCGTCCCCATCTCTCAGCTCTGGTCCGGAGGCTGTAAGGGGAGGAAGACGTGGAGTCCGCGACCCCCAGTCGCCGTGGAGGAACAAAGTGTGGGGCCGTGGCTGTGACAATGGGCGGCAGCCCAGTCAGGTGGCTGGGGTGGGGGGAGTAACAGGGTGGCCTGGCCAAGAGGTGCTTTGTTTCAATCTCCTTCCGGCCAGTCAGGCCACATGATGTCCCCCACCCGTTGTCAAAGCTCACATCCCTCCCAACAGCGATCCAGCTGGGGACAAGGAGAGAGTGGAGTGAGTTACAAAGAGCAAGCAACTGTGAGTGCTGAAGCCCCAAAGGACAGCAAAGCCTGAGCGGTCCCTTCTGTAGAACAGGCCCTAATGGGAACCCGGAGTCAGCAAGGCTTTCACATCGTCTGCACAGCCCTACCCTCCTGGGGCATGCCCCAGCAAAGGCCCATAGTTAAGAATGTCCTGGAAACCCAACAGGGACCAAGGGTACTGTAACGAATGTGTGAATCAGACCCGCTCAAACAAAGCCATCCTCTCTATCAGACCCTGCACTTACTGATGAAAGGACCAAACCCTGCGTGTGACATGACTTGTTCAAGGTGGTAAAAATCTGGGTTAGAATTCAGACCTCCCAACTCATGATTCGGCACTCATCCCCAAAGACCACAGAGGTGGGACCTCCAGAATGTTCTCTAGCAATGGGCTGGTAGTCCTGGTAGGTGTCTCTTCACCATCCTGAACATGATCAAATTGGGACCATGTTTCTTCCGTGCCCCTGCTCCATGCGCCGCCTCCAGATCACCGCCATTTCTCTGATAACTCCAGACAGAAGTCTTAAAGAAGTAATTCATACTGTTCATCCCTCATTCACTTTACCTCCTCCTTTTGGCTCCCACCCCAACATAGATTCTTCTGGCCCTATTCTGGTTTTCTCCCCCAGTAATTTCCTTGCCTGCTTTTAACTCCCTTGCCTAATTTTTTTTTTTTTTAAGATTTATCCATTTATTTAAGAGAGAGAGGAGGGGCAGAGAATCCCAAGCAGACTCCTCACTGAGTGCAGAGCCTGATGCAGGGGTCCATCCCAAGACCCTGAGCTCATGCCCTGAGCCAAAACCAACAGACGCTTTACCAACTGAGCCACCTAAGCCCCTCCCTTGCCTAATTTTAAAGGGCTTTCCCTCCATTATTCCATGTAGATACTATAAGAAAATAAAGTAGTTGTTCTATGTTACCCAAAGTTCATCTTCAGGCCAAGACCTCACGCTGCCGTCTAAGTGGGTATGGGAGGCAGAATAATGCCTCCCCCCAGAGGTATCCATGTCCTAACTCCCTGAGCTGGGAATGTGTTAGGTTACATAGCAAAGGGGAATTAAGATTCCAAGTGGAATTAAATCGCTAATCAGTTGACCTTAAAATAAGGAGAGGATGGTGGGTTATCCAGATGGCCTCAGTGAAATCACAGGGTCCATACAAGTGGAAGGGGGGGCAGAAGAGGAGATTGGAGTGATGCCATGTGAACAGAACTCAGTCTGCTGTCACTGGCTTTGAAGACAGAAGGGGCCTGAGCAAAGAAATGCAGGCAGCTTCTAGAGGCTGGGAAAGGCAAGAAAACAGATACTCCCGTGGAGTCCCCAGAAAGGACCCTGCAGACATGGTATTGTAGCACGGTGAGACCCTGACAGACTCTTCTAGAACTGTAAGATATATAGAACTATAAGATTATAAATGTGTGTTGTTTTAATCCACTAGGCTTATGGCAATTTGTTACAGCAGCAATAGAAAGCTAACGCAGTAGGTCAAACTCAGCTTCAGCGGGCTCACCCTTCTTCTCGCCCCCACACTAGCCACCCACCTGTCCTCCTTGACCCCACATCTTTTGATTCTTCCCTCAAACCCCATATGGGTGGGTACCTGCTCCAGCCCACGTCCATGGCTGGCATCTGAGGCTGCTCTTAAACATCCAGAGTTCAGGGATACAAAGCCACTGCTGCCACCACCTCTTCCCAGTACCCTCATACTAAGTGTGTCTTTCTCACAGAACACTGAAGATGACGAACTATAATTTTCTGTTTACACATTTGTCTCTCACACAGGCTTCGAATTGCTCCCGAGCAAGTGAGACGAATCCTCCAGCTCTACCCACCACAGTGCCAGGTGTCTAGGTAGAGAAGGTTCTTAGGAAATGCTACAGAAAAAATAATGAGTGACTCCTAACCCCTAGATGCCAAGGTACAACCAATTACCGGCCAGACCACTACAAGGAAAACCAGCAAAGAAAGGCCCTCCCACCCTTTTATATATCCCCACCATGGAGCAGACCCCTTCTTTACCTCCATGGAAAGCTCGTTCTCTTTCTTTTCAGAAAACAGCGTCTCCTCTGTAACCATACACGTGACACAGAAGGGTTAAGCAAAGGGGATATTGGTGCTAGACTCTGAGAAGAGCTAAACCAATGATCTGAAAAATGAACTGAATCATGATCTGTTCAATTATGGTCCTTGGCAAAAGCGCTCTATCTCAGAGCAACCTGAGGCAAAGTCAGCCACAGTCAGAGCAAAAGGTGCTGGAGGACAGGCAGGAGGCAGCCAGAGCCGGTCACCTCCCATCTCCTGACTTTCCCCCGCCCACCCATACCCCATCCTTCACCTATCTCCATTCACCTTTCCGAAACAGTGGCTCACGCCACTTTTTTCACTGGTCTGGCATTCCACATTCAGCAGACCACAGTTTATCACAGACCACACCCTTTCCAACCTTCTTCACCTCCCAAATCCCATCAAGCATCACCACGCTGAACTACTTCCCAGGTTTGCCCTGTCTTGTCCTATCTCTAGGCCTTTGCTTAAATCAACAAATCCATTCAACTGGCCAATTCTCCTTACCTGTCCTGATCCCCCAACCAGAAAAAATTCTCCCATTCCGCATTTCAAAGGCCACCTCTTTTAGGAAGTTTTCTCTAATCTCTTTCCTAAGGAACTCCTCAGTCCTCAAGCTGTTCGTCCGCAGTAATTTGGACTCTATTCGCTCTAACTATAAGGGCTTGCCTGGTTTGCACCTCAGTATGGTAGATAGGAATCTCATTCTCAGATGTAGGAGCATACATGAAATAACACATTTCCTTTTTTTTTTTTTTTTTTAAGACTTTATTTATCCATTGCACAGAGATCACAAATAGGCAGAGAGGCAGGCGGGGAGGCGGGGTGGCGGGGGGGACAGGCTCCCTGCCGAGCAGAGAGCCGGATGTGGGGGCTCGATCCCAGGATCCCGGGACCTTGACCAGAGCTGAAAGCAGAGGCTTTAACCCACTGCACCACCCAGGCACCCCAACACATTTCCTTAATTGTAATAAACTACTTTCATTTCTCCTCCCCTCATCCTCCTCTGCTGGAATGCTTTAAATGTTGAGGTCCCACTGGGTACTACAAGCATGGCAGAAGGCCCTCCAGGGATAGTGGATGTCAGCACTAACCTGATAGACTAGTTCCTCAGGTCAGGGGCCCTTGATTATTCCCTGCCACATTTGGGACTTGGGACTGCCTCTTGTGGTGGAAATCGGAGCCAGTCTTTCCCATTACTTGGAAGGGGAAACAGCCCTGGCTGTCCCAGAACCCCAGACTTTTTTCTCCTACCAGAAGTGGTCTCCACTCTCCTCATTTCCTGCCCTCCAAACACTGCCCCCTCCCTTAAGTTCCGTCCTCTTCCTTGTTTTTCCACACTAGATTTTTATAGCCCAATAACGTGAAGTTTAACCACTAGCAACAAAGAAGCTAGCGCTTTCCTAGAAGGACGAAAGCATTTAATCTTCAAACTCTCCCCAGAGGGAAGGGGAACTTTCCATTCCATCTTTTGAGCACCACTAGAAAGGAAAGAAAACCCAAAACGGTTAAATTTTCGAGTCACCCAGTGCAGTGGCCTTCACACAGTAGGTGCTCAAGAAAGAGTTTCTGAATGCAATAGACTATCATCTCAACATCTTTGCCTGGATCCCTTTTGCTAGGAAGGAGACCCGAGTCCCTGCCCAATCCCTCGCTAGGGATAACCTGCCGAAAACGCAAGACTACAAGTCCCAGATTGCCTTGCGGTCGGCGCCGCGCGCCGCGAGGGCCTACGAGGAGACGTGGCAGAGCGCGGCGCCTCCGCGCCGGACGGGAAAGCCCAGGGAGGTGGCAGTGGCGGGAGGGTCGGAGCCATGGCAGCCAAGGCGGCTGGTGGGGGGCGCTGGGAGGTGGTGAAGAAGGGGCGGCGGCCCGGGGCCGGCGGCAGTGGTAGAAGCTGCGGAGGGGACCGCCGGGCTCTCGGGGAGGCGAACGGTGTGTGGAAATACGACCTGACCCGTGAGTACCCACCCGGCCGACCGCCCGCCCGCGCCGCCACTCGGCCCCGGGCCTGTCCCTTCGGCGAGGTAGCGAGCGGCCACCCGAGCCCCTGGGCTCTCCTACCAATCGGGACTCCCCCGGTCAGCTACCGCGCGTTGCCTGTTGAGCCTCACAGGAGGTAGACAGCGCTGAGAGGGAGCTGTCTTCGCCTCGCAGATGAGTAAACTGAGGCCCAGTGGAGTTAGATGCCGTCCCCGGGATCACATGTCAGAGGGGACCAGGACTGCGGTCTGCACACACACTCTACCAGCTGCTCCCGGCCCTAGCCTTGGCTCCCTGGGCAGGCGGCTGAGAGCTGGGGACAGGCATCTTCGTTGTACACGGTGCCGTGCCGCCTCCTTGAGTAACCAGCAGTGTCGCGGGGTGGAGGCTGACCGTCGGGCGGCCTCATTCGGGACAGCCACCGAGCATTGTCCGTGTTGCCTGTTTCCCCAAGTCTCCTGGAGGAGTGGCGCAAGCTTGCCACTTGTTGCTTAGACAGTTGTCACATTGGAACCCAGATGGAAAAGCTGACCTCCCGGACTGGTAGCCACTAACGGAGGAAGCCAGCCGTCTGTATCCAACTCCTCCATAGTTCCCACGTACTCTGGTTTATCTAATAAAGAAATGCCTCACGTCTGTGAAAGAGCCTGTAAACTCAAGAGCTGCCATGACTCAAAGAAGCTCCTCAGCCTGCTCCTTAAGCATGACAGCAAGAAGGGGTTTTGATGGGTGTTTGGGTGACTGTCATTAAGCATCTGCCTTCAGCTCAGGTCATGATTCCAGAGTCCTGAGATCAAGCCCCACTGGGCTCCCTGCTCAGCGGGAAGCCTGCTTCTCCCTCTCCCACTCCCCCTGCTTGTGTCCTCTCTCTCTCTCTCTCTCTCTCTCTCTCTGTCTGTCTCTGTCAAATAAGTAAAATCTGTAAAAAAAAAAAAAAAAAAAAAAAGTTGGGGGGGGGGTTGAGGCAGGTTCCTCGCGGAAAAGGAATTGGGTGACAATGTGCGGGAAGGAACTGCTGTTCCTGTGAGGCCCTCATGACCTTTTGTCTGCCTGTCATTACCCCAGCTCCAATCCAGACGACAAGCACCCTTTACGAGCGGGGCTTTGAGAGAATCCTGAAACGGCAGAATAAGGAGCAAGTTCCACCCCCTGCTGTGGAGCCTAAGAAACCAGGGAACAAGAAGCAGACTAAGAAGGTGGCAACCCTCACCAACCAAAACCAGAAGCAGAGTCGCTTCCGCAGCCTGGAAGAGGCACTGAAAGCTGTGAGTGTACCTAGACTTGAAGTGGGGCGACGACAGGGACATGAGGTATAGAAAAGATGAAAGGACCAGGATGGGGAGGAAGGCTGCTGAGGGACCTGTGGAATTTGGGAAGCTATTGATTGGGAGGAGGCGTTCAGGAATGGGCAGAAACCCCAAGGGATAGAATGTTTGCATTTAAGATAGATAAGGAAATAAGTTTATAGGGAAACCTAGGTTAGTGCCAGGAGAGCCTTGAAGACTCAGGGATACCAGGGAGGGGGTCAAGAAACAGCTGTGGTTCCTTGCCCAGTGGAAGCAGCGATCTTTCGTTTTCCATCTGGTCCCCTCGAACATGTGAAGGGCTTAAGAGAATTGGGCCTTGAGATCAGTAATTCCAGCTGTGCTATGTTTTCTCAGTATCTGCATGCAGCGATACTGTGGCATTCCATATACTTAACATTTAAAAGTAGAAATCCCGGGGCACCTGGGTGGCTCAGTCAGTTGAGTGTCTGCCTTCAGCTCAGGCCATGATCTCAGAGTCCTGGGATCGAGCCCCACAGCGGGGCTCCCTGCTCAGCAGAGAGTCTGCTTCCTCTGCACTTACTCAGCTCATGCGCAAGCGCTCTCTCTCTCTCTCAAATAAATAAAAGTAGAAATCCCTTGTTCTTCTACCTTCACCTAATTCAACCATTTTCCCACCTCTGCCCTGTTTCCCTCTACTCTCTCATAACTTACCACGGGGGGGCGGCCTGTATCCCTGGCAGCTGGACATAGCAGCTCTGCAGAAGGAACTGGACAAGAGCCAGAGCGTGTTCTGTGGGAACCCATCCGTGTGGTTGAAGGACCTGGCCAGCTATCTCAACTACAAGCTCCAAGCACCTCTAAGTGAACCCACACTAAGCCAGCATACTCACGGTTAGTTCTTCCAACTCCCTAAAATGAGACAAGTTCAAGAAAATCCTGAAAGGGCTGTGTGTAAGCCCATTAATCAGTAACAGAGCCCAGCGCCCCCCACTTGGTCCTCATTTATGTGCATGATTTAAGCTCTTCGCAGGTCATCGTGGCTATAAAAGTGGGCCTCATGGGAATAGGGAGGATGCCAGCCTAGTGCAGGGACCTCTGCGCGCACTCACTGTTCTCGGAGTGCAGCAGAACCCTCAGCGGGCCGAGGCTTCTGGTCCTAGCACTCATGTGGAGGCCTTTCGGCCCCAGATTACCCCTACAGCCTGGTAAGCCGCGAGCTGCGTGGAGTCATCCGAGGACTACTGGCCAAGGCAGCAGGGTCTCTGGAGCTCTTTTTTGACCACTGTCTGTTCACAATGCTGCAGGAGCTGGATAAGACACCAGGTGAGAGGGGAGCCCCCTTGAGGGATAGCCCTGTCCCATATGAGGAACCTACAACTCCCTTTTTCCTACTTCCAGATTGGCTGGGTGGTTCTATTTCCAGCAAAGAAATGTGCTAATCTCAATACTCTTTTGGAAAGAGAGAAAGAAATTAGGAGTTGCTGGTTCTGGGTCCTGGGCTCACAGCTGCTCGAAGGGAGATCTTGGGTTTGAGATACCGAGTAATGTACGTAGGTCTGAGAACAGCTGTCTCTCCAGGGGAGTCACTACATGGTTACCGCATATGTATCCAGGCCGTTCTGCAAGACAGGCCCAAGATTGCCACCATGAACCTGGGCAAGGTGAGCTCAGGGCAGGGGGTGGGGAGGGTGGGGACGCCAAAGGGGCTAGGACTGGGGAGGTTGGGCGAATCTACACTGTTGGGCTAACTAAGGGATCGTGGAAGATGCTGTGAGACTGGTAATGGTGGCTAACTCTGCTAGTACGTAGTCTGGGGCAGCTTTATATTCATATGACATAGGTACCACTGTTGCTCCTATCTTATAGATGAGAAAATTGACCCACAGTGGGGTTCCGTGACTTCCTTAGTTAGCGAACTAGTAAGTGGCAAGTATGAGTAAAGGCCACAGCCTGGTGCCAGAATGCACGCTTGGAATTGCCACCCTGTACTACTCTAGCGGGGCGATGCCCTGTGGCCTGTCTCTTCTCTCCCTTTCGACATCTCTTCCTGCCTGGCTTTGGGGGTGCTCCTGTTGCTTTGCCCTATTGCAGCCTGCCTTTCCCACTGGTCTCCTCAGTTCCTGGAACTGCTAAGGTCTCACCAGAGCCGACCTGCGAAGTGTCTGACCATCATGTGGGCCATGGGTCAGGCAGGTTTTACCAACCTCCCGGAAGGACTGAAAGGTAACAAAGAAGTGGGGAAGAAAGGGGGATGGTCTTGGAGGCAGGAAGGTCCTCTTTAACCTCCCCAATGGGCCCAGGCATGAGGCTTCCTCCCTGACCTTTGTCTCCTCAGTGTGGCTAGGGATCATGCTGCCTGTGCTGGGCATCAAGTCTCTGTCTCCCTTCGCCATCGCATACCTGGATCGGCTGCTCCTGTGAGTAATTGGCAGGTTGGGGAGAAGGGGGTTGACGTCCGCCAGGAAGGCCCATGGTGTCCAGAGTAACCATTGGAGCAAAATGGGGTGCTGCGATCCTGGTGTCCATAGATGTGAGGAAGCCAAGACCAGCGCCTCCCAATCAGAACATGATGTTGTGGAAGGAAAGGGAGGAAACCACTAAGGGATAGGGGGTAGGGCTGATTTCATGCCCATTTTCCTAGATGTTGGTCTCCGCTGGGATCACAGCCTGCCTGGTAGTCTCCAGCAAGTCTGTTTCTTCATTTCCCCGATAGGATGCACCCCAACCTCACCAAGGGCTTCGGCATGATTGGCCCCAAGGACTTCTTCCCACTTCTGGACTTTGCCTACATGCCCAACAACTCCCTGACGCCCAGGTAGGACTGCCCTGGGGCATACCTGCTGTGAGGGCTCCAGCAGCAGGTCGGGAGCAGGCAGGATATTTCCTGTCCCTTCTTCTCCAACTACCCCAAATTGGAGATTCTCAACCTGCAAGTTCGAGGGATCGGTGAACCCCCTAAAATTATAAGGACCCTCAAGTGTGATTGACATATGGGCATTTTCCTGGGGAGAAGATCCATGACTTCCAACAGATGTTCCAAGGAGTCGCTGAGTCTAAAAAGACTCTGAGCCATTATAAGGCCCTTAGCGACTCCCCTCCCACAGGCAGGGCAGAGATTCGGGCAGGCAGCGGGACACATCACGTAGCTCCATTTAGAGCCTGTGCCTGGCTCTCCTCCCCACCCCCACCCCAGCCTGCAGGAGCAGCTCTGTCAGCTCTACCCCCGACTGAAGGTGCTGGCATTTGGGGCGAAGCCGGAATCCACCCTGCATACGTACTTCCCCTCCTTCCTGTCCAGAGCCACCCCTAGCTGCCCTCCTGAGATGAAGAAAGAGGTGAGGAAATGACAGGAGGCCGCTGCAGAGGTCCGTACGGGCTGACAGGGGCCTTGCCTTCGCAGAACCTCTTTCCTGGGCCTCCCCTTAGTTCACTCCCGACAGCCACCCGCCCCTCTCCCTCGTGCGCCACCCTCACAAGGACCGAACTGAAAAGGACTCAACGTTCAGGTGTGGCTGGTCTGTGATGTCCTGCCTCTTGTTCAGTGGGTGACCTTCGAGCTCAGGCTCCAGCTTGGGAGCTGCAGCCTCCCCCTTGCAGCCTCTCAGAGATTTCTGGGGTCTTGGCAGGATTTCCCCATCCTTTAGGATGGGCATGTTGCATGGGTGGTGCTCTCCTCCTCCAGCAGCCCCGGGCCCCAGCAGTCTCTCCTGTCCCCTGTGCAGCTCCTGAGCAGCCTGACCGAGTGCCTGACGGTGGACCCCCTCAGCGCCAGTGTCTGGAGGCAGCTGTACCCCAAGCACTTGTCACAGTCCAGGCAGGTGGGGTTGGGGGGCTGCCCACCTCTGATCCATAGAGAAGCCTTAATCCATGCTTCCCAGCCTGTCCCTGGCCTAGAACCACAAGGGGAACATTGGTCGCTGTCCCTCGGGTTTGTGCCTCTCAAATTGGGAACATGGCTGGGGTGGCCTCTAGGAAGCTGCTCACTGTGGGAGGGAAGTGAAGGAGCCAGGGCCTGTTGGGGGACCGGAGGATGGGAGGGGTCGAGTGGGCCCCCTGACTGGAAGGGGTTGTGCTTTCCCTGTAGCCTGCTGTTGGAGCACCTGCTCAGGTCGTGGGAGCGGATTCCCAAAAAGGTGAGGAGCTGGGAGGACATGGTAGGCTGAGCCTCTTCTGGGTTCTGGGTTCGTACCCCTCGACCACTGCCCTCCCTTTGCTGAGAAGACACTGTATTTGTGCATTTGGCATGGACAGAGGTCCAGGGTGGACGCTCAGAGTCCCCTTACAGACCAAATGTTACCCTCTCAACACAGACTTTCTTATCCTACAGACGCAGAGGTCTTTGCAGGAAACCATTCAGTTCTTCAAGCTTACGAACCAGGAGCTGCTAAGGAAGGGCGGTGGCAACAGTCAGGAGGCCGCCACCTGTGACGCGGCCTGCAAGGTGCTGGCCCCAGCCCTCCCCGGCCTCACACAGGCCCATGCCTCTGTCTCAGCGCCCCCCACCCGCCCTGGGAGCCCGCCCTGCCTCCAGGATCATGTGAGGGCCAGATCCCCGCCCTCTGACCTCTGCTCCCCACCCCCACTCTCGTAGGGCCTCTTGCAGCAGGCACGGGGCTACCGGCTGCCTTGGACACGGCTCCTCCTGTTGGTGCTGATCTTTGTCATAGGTTTCCTGTGCCATGACTTCCGGTCACACAACTCTTTCCAGGGTAAGCAAGAATCGGCAGGCAAGGGAGAGAGCATGAGGGTGAGGCCCAGAGCCAGGCAAGGCACCCACTGGCCCTAGCACGTAGCTTTGCCCTGATAGTACAGAAGACAGGCTTTTCTGTCCACACCTTCAGCTTGTGCTGTTGCTTTGCTGGGTAGAAATGTCTGTGTCTTCATGTTCTCATTTGAGTAAGTGCTGTCTCCGTTTTAACCCCTGAGGAAATTGAGGGTCAGATTTAGCAGTTAGCTTAGGATCACGGCTGGCAAGTAGATGGGCAGACCCTCCGACCCAAGGCCTCCTGCCACTCCCTGGCTGCCTCCCTCCTGTTCACCAGGCCCAGGAGGAGAAATGGGCTCAGCGCCCCAGACCTGCCTCCCTCCCAAGCAGCCCCGAGCCAGCTCTGCAGCCCTGGGAGCACTTGAGTTCTGCTCCTTCTCTCACTGGGCCTGCCCTGGGGCCTTGCAGGGTCTGTCTCCCCACGCCCTGCCCCCCTCACTCCCAGCTCACCAGAAGCCCCCTTTACTCAGCCTCCCTTTCTGGTCGGTTGCTTCGATCATCTGGCTTCTTGCCTGCTGGCCAGCAAGTGTGTGCCAGGGTCTACTCCTACAGCCTGCGGGGCTACAGGTGAGCTCCTGGGGAGGGGAGAAGGGTGGGAGGGACAGGGCCTGGTGTTTAGGGTGGTGACGACATCAGTGGGAAATAATTACGGTTTTCCCTTCCCAAGGCCTCCCTCCCCCCCTGCAGCTCTTCTTGGAGAGCCGAGTCATCTGAGCAAACTCAGCCTTGCTTTCTCCCCAACCCCCCATCTTCTACAGCTGGCTAGAGGAGACATTGCCGGCTTGGGGCTCCTACCTTCTGACCGTGGTGAGGCCCGGTTTGCAGCTGGCCTGGACCCACACCAATGCCACAGTCAGCTTTCTTTCTGCCCATTGTGCCTCCTACCTTGCCTGGTTTGGTGACAGCCTCACCAGCCTCTCCCAGAGGGTAAGCCAGAGACAGGGAGGTCAGGGAAATGTTGGTCTTCCCAGGAGCTGGAAGGTGCATCCCCACATGGAGTGGGTCCTCAGGGCCAGGATGCATTCTCCCAGCGCTCTGACCCCTCCACTGTGCTCCCAACTACAGATCCAGCTCCCCGATCCCCTTATCCAGCTGCTCCAGTCTCTGAGGGAGCTGCTCCTGCTTCTTTACCAGAATGTGCTGCTGCCATGGTGGCTCATACTGTTGGAGGCCCTGGCCCGGGCCCAGGAGCACTGCCATGAGGCGTGCAGGTGAGACCATCATCTAGAGCCCCACGCCCTCTCCCCAGGGATGAGGCTTTCTGCTCTGTCTCTCACCTTACCCTGCCCTGCCCCTTGCACATCCCTTGGCCACTCTGGGACAGAGGTGCAACCCTGTGATTCGACACAGCCCTGCTTCCCCACACCCACACATATTCTGCTTTCCTCCCAGAGGTGAAGTGACCTGGAATTGCGTGAAGACACAGCTCAGTGAGGCTGCCCTCTGGGTCTGGCTCCGCCTACAGGACATCACCATGGCTTTCTTGGACTGGGCACTTGCCATGATCTCCCAGCAATAGGCCCTGCCTCCTTGGCCCCCAGCACTGTCTGGGACAGGCCGTTTGAGACTGCTGGCAGGGAGAGGAGAGGGTGGCAGTTCTGCATAGGAGTCTTTTTCACTTGGTGCCTGAGTTCTGTCTCCTAGGGAGTGGCTGGTGGCCTCTGCACCGGTTCCTCTGTCTTCAGTGGGGACTGAGCCCAGAGATCCCCCAGACTCTTCTCCCCGATCCCACTGAACACTTGTCTGGCCCTCTTGCATGTAGCTCCCGGCCTCCATCCTTGGGCTCCTAACCTCTGTCGCCCCCTCTCTTCTCCTGCTCTCCACTTCCTTCCATCATATTCCCAAAGCCCCAGACAGCTCATCTCCAGAACGGTGGGATTCCACTGAGTGACAGCTGCGTTCTTCTGATGAAGGATTCCTGCTCCCAGACTTTAGCCACAGTGGGACAAGGAAAGAGGCCTCTGGAAGAATGTTGCACCACAGTGGGCAACAGTAGCTTCACCTCGGCCCACAGCTCGGTCATGCCTGTCACTGGATATGAGGGCTGGGCGGAAAGGCCTCTCACTGCCCCCTCCGTCGTGGTCCTACTTCTTTTCTCTCCACTCCCCTTCAGGGTTAGGGGACTCTGCCTCAGGGTTCAGCTGTTCCCCGTTGCCCACCCCTACCATCTGTCTGGAGAGCAAAGCCCAAGTAGTTGTGTGCCTCGGGCCCAGTGAACCTTCCAGCAGCCTGTTGAGACAGGGTTCAGCATACGGCTCCTCAGTATGCTCCTAGGTGGAATAAAGGACACAGATTTGATTTCTAGCTTTCCTTTCTGCATCCTCATATAGGAATTCCCATAGTTGTGAACAGGAAAACAACCTGCCGGCCCCGCGCACGTCTCCTGTGGCCACCCGCCTCCTGGGGCCACCCGCCTCCTGGGGCTTGTCACCAGTGGCTGCAGTCAACCTTCTGACGGGGAAAGCGCTCACCCAGCGTTCTAAACTTTGGCCTTTTGAGGATTCCAGACACTCCTTTTGCTCCTCTGATCATCTTGTCTCACTTGTCACTGTGATTGGTGTCCCAAGATTTGCCTTGATAGCTTGAGTGTTTTAAGCTGGGAAAAGCAGGGGGAATCTCCCGGGGAATTCTTGGTCTATGATCGGTGGCGTCCTCTTCCTTACCAGGACCTTAACTTACTGGTTTTTATAAGGCAATGAGTGAAGGATTTAGGACTCCAAGAGACACGTGAATCAAGGGTCTCTCACCAAAATCCCTTTTTGTGTTTGACTTGAGACTCAAGTCAGCTAAAGAGTCTGTCCGCTCTCACCTCAAGTTTCCTTCCTTGAATGTTTCAGATCTAAACAGTACTAGAGCACATTGCCCACTCCAGCTCCCACGGGCTGGTTCCTGCGTCCACCAGGAGACTGTGAGGACAGCGCAGTGATGGCCAGCTCCCGCTTTCCCGTTCACTTGTCACTGAAACCCCGCCTTGACTCCCGAAAGGCAAGATGATAAAGTAGTAAGCGTAGAAAAGTCCTGACACAAAGTGAGTAGAGTCTCACATCTGTGTTCCCTTTCCTTGTTAGGACAGAACGATGTTACTTCTTGAGAGTTAAGCAGCCCACAATGGGCAAGAGCGCTGCTCCTCTAGTGGCAGATAACCATGACCGCTTTTCCCAGAAGAAAAAGAAAAATCCCACCTAGCAACTGAGGTCTAGGACTGCTAGGCAGGACTGTCCAAGGGTCCCAAGACCTCACTTCCTCCCTGATCAAGCAAACTGAGTCAGTTCTTAAGAACAGTGTGAATCCTTGTAGCTGGCCTGTATTCAAGGCAAACTGAAGAAGGGGCTGGTGTGAACCTGGGTTGACAACAGCACAGGACGGGTAAAATGATGACCCTGTCCTCATGACATTGAATCACCAAGGCCGCCGGACTGCTACGATCCAGCAGTTCCAAGAACATTGCCTACAGTGTGCACTGGCTTCTGGTGTGCGTGCTGGGTTGACTTGGGTGGGTTCATTCAGTTTCTGACCCAGAATCCTGGGATGCTACTGTTAATCAACATAGGTTAGCCTGGGTCTCCACAGCCTCTTGTGGGGACACCAACACCTTAGTTGACTTTATTTGATAAACACAGTTGTTGGACCTGATACTGGAATTGTCCAGAATTCTTACCTGGGTCAGAGAAGTAGTTCCAGCCTTGCACCTGCTGCCCATTATAGCTAAACCAGACCCCCAGACGTTTCACATTTTGCAGACCCATCAAAGCACAGGAATCTAAGTAAAGCCAGTGTGGACTAGGAGAGTAGACCCGTGCCTACAGGTGGGCTCTCACACCATGACGGTTGGTGTTCTTGGAGGAACAGAAGCAACCTGACACCTTGGAGGGTCACATCTCGACACTATAACTTTACTTTTCACACAGCTGGAGTTCCACAGATAACATGCCAGGAAAAGGGGCAGTTTGAATATGGTTATCTCTTACCAACTTGCGTTATGACCAACTCTTGTGTGGGCCTCCAAATTATAGCACATGACTCATTTGAAAGACTTCTTTCCAAAAGTCTTAAAGCATGTTTCTGGGTTTGAACCGAGTCTACAGCTCCAGCCTGATGGGTGGTCTGCTCACTAGGAACAGGTAGCGTGGCTAGACTCCGCTGCAGCATTGCCTGTCCATTCTCAAATGCCATCACCCTTGCGGTGGAGGGTTTCCCACGGAGAAAGGGAATGCCTGCCCTGCCCTATTCCAGAAGGACCCAGTTGACAATTACACAGAAATTTCAATGGTAGTCTGGCCTCTGAGCATTTTAGTCCTCTCTCCTAAAGGGCATTGTGTTTAAGTGAACACTTAGACTGATCTGTCCTTTTCTACATACTCTTCTCCCTAAAGGGCTTGAGGGGATGAAGGCTCCCTTTTCCCTATGTGGTATTCCATTTTTCTAGGCAGTCTCAGTGCCCCAAACTTGAAGTATAAGAAGGAATCTGGGGACAGCATCGGGGGAGCTCCCACCATTCAGGTTATGATTGAATACTGGTTGAATATTCAATAATTTTCCTATTAATAAAAACATTGAGGGGCGCCTGGGTGGCTCAGTGGGTTAAGCCGCTGCCTTCGGCTCGGGTCATGATCTCAGAGTCCTGGGATCGAGCCCCGCATCGGGCTCTCTGCTCAGCGGGGAGCCTGCTTCCCCTTCTCTCTCCCTCTGCCTGCCTCTCTGCCTGCTTGTGATCTCTGTCTGTCAAATAAATAAATAAAATCTTTAAAAAACAAAAAACAAAAAAAAAAACATTGAATTCAGACACATTGTTGGATGTGCCTTGGTATATATATTTTTTTTATTATGTTAGCACACCGGTTATAATTTTAATAGACTTATTTAGAAGTTTAGGTTCACATCAAAATTAAGCAACAAGTACAGACAGCTTGCCCCCTACACTACGTAGCCTGCCACTGTCAACATCAGTGAACCTACAATGACAGAGTGCTAGACCCCAAGTCTGTAGTGTACATGAAACATACTTTGTATGATTTTTAGTCTTTTTAAGTTTATTGAGATTTATTTTGTAGCCCAACATGTGGGCCATCCGGGAGAATGGTCCATGTGTGCAGGAAAAGAATGTGTGTTCTGCTATTGTTGGGTGGAAGATTCCATACATGTCTGTTAGGTCTAGTTGGTGTGTTGATCAAGGCCTCTGTTTCCTTACTGAGCTTATCACATATACATTCTTAATGTTAAAGAATTCTAACAAATCAGGAAAAGCCTAAACACAACAATAAAAATATGGGTAGAAGACAATTCATTTAAGAATGCAAATCAACAATAGACTGAAAGTCCATTTCATTGGCAAAGTGCAAATTTCAAGTAAGTTACCACTTAATTTTGCCAGAGATTTTTTTTAAGTTGTTACTGCTGTTGCTGGTTGTTGTTTTTTTTTTAAGATTTTATTTATTTATTAGAGATCACAAGTAGGCAGAGAGGCAGGCAGAGTGGCGGCAGGGAGGGGGGCGGAAAGCAGTCTCCCTGCTGAGCATAGAGCCTGATGCGGGGCTCAATCCCAGGATCCTGAGATCATGACCTGAGCTGAAGGCAGAGGCTTTAACCCGCTGAGCCATCCAGGTGCCCCTTGCCAGAGATTTTTAAGTAATAATATACTCAGTGAATGCTGTACTACAAATCACTGTAATGTTTCTGGGAAATGATTTGGTAATATTTATCAAAAGGTTTAAAAGTTTCATACTATTTTACCAAGTAATTCCACTTTACCAAGTAATTCCAAACTCCTGAAAATATATTCTAGAGACTAGAGAAATGTGGACAAAGATTTATGTACAAGAACATTTATTGTAGTAGTAGTAGTAGTAGTAGTAGTAGTAGTAGTAGCGTTTAAAATTTGGATGTAAATGTAAAATTTGGATGTAAACTGGGGCAATACCAAAATGAGAAATGACTATTTAAATGATGATTTCAAAGAATTTTTAATGACATAGGAAACTCTTATAATTGAGCTCAATTTGGTGAAATATTGGCTATAATAAAAAACAGAAGAATGTCAGCAAGGATATGGAGACACTGGAACCCTCCTACATTGCTGGTGGGGATGGAAAATGATTCAGCCATTGTGCAAAACAGTCTGGCAGTTCCTCAGAGCTAAACATATAATTACCATAAAATCCAACAACTCCACTCCCGGGTGTACACCCAAGATAAATACATATATCCACACAGAAACTCCTACACAAATGTTTATAGCACTTTTATTCATGAAAGCCAAAATGTGGAAATAGCCCAAATGCCCATGGAGAAACAAAATGGTATATTGATACAATGGAATATTATTCAGCCATTAAAAGGGAGGAAGTGCTGAACATGACACAATGTGGATGAGTTTCAAAAACACTATGGCAAGTGAAAGAAACCAGATACAAAGGGTCAGATATTTTATTATTTCTTTTATATGGAATCTCCAGAATAGGCAAATCGATAGAGCAAAAGCAGATTAGTGGTTGCCTGGGTATGGGGGAAGCAGTGGTGGGGAATGAATGCTTAAAGGGTACAGGGTGTTGTTCTAGAGTGATTAAAAAAATTGAGGGAACTAGAGAGAAGTGATCATTTGCACCATACTGTAAATGCACTAAGTGCCACTGAATTGTTCATACTTAAAAATGGCCAATTGTACGTTATGTGAATCTCTCCTTAAAAACAGAAAACTCAACATAATTGAATATTTTCTGTGTCCCAGCATCCCCTCCCCTCAAGAAAGATAGCCAGCACGCTAAACACCCAGCCAAGAAAACTGCCCAAGTTAATGCTCTCGAACACAATGGTAGCATTTGCAGCAACAGAATGAAGTTACACCAAGAAATTGGTGGGAAGACGTCAACCTCTTGCACTGGGGGGGCGGGGGGGGGGGTGCTCCAGGGTGAAAGCCGTGCTGTGCTCAGTGACATCAGAGACGTCGGATTTAAAGATCAGCCTGAGAGCACCCAGAAAGTGTCCGAGCTGCGAATGGGCTCGAAACCATCCCCCGACCTGGATTGGCGCCTGACCACTGTGACTCCAGGTGGCACATGCCGCAGAGCGGGGGGAATGGGCCAGGTGTCCCCGCACACCCGCTCCGCCAGACCACGAAGCAAGGCTTCATGGGGGCCTCGGGTATTAGGTTTGTCTCAAAGCCCCAGGAACTTCTGGTGGGCAGAGGTGTGGGGGCTGGGATTCCGGGCCCCTGGAAAGAGGCGCGAAGGTGTGACGGGGTAGGGGCAGGGGCGGCGGGGTGGGCTCGGTCTCGCTCAGGGCCAGGCTTCGGTTGCGAACCGCCGGGTTTGTGCGCTGCCCGCCGGTGCGCCGCCTGCGCGCAGCCGGCAGCTCGGTGGTTCGGCGGTCTCAGGCTCCAGCCAGAACGAGCAGTTCCTCACAAAACGGTGGTTAACTGACCGAATGAATGGCCTTCACGTCGGGAGAGCAGTAGGATTTTATTGGAGCCCCCGAGACACCGAAGGGAAAATTAGGGCAAATAACGAAAGTAAACCCCCGGCTTTGCAAACCGGGTCTGCGCCTTGCAGCTGCGGAGCACGCGGCGTCCCCGTCGCAGGGGAAAATGCTGCCCAGCGGCCGGAGGTTGCCGGCAGGATCTCAAAGTGTCCGCAATCCTAGAAAGGCCACGGGGGTGGGGGTGGGGGAGGGGGAGGGCGGGTGAGGAGGTGCGGGGCTTTTTGTTCGTTTTGTAAAAAGCAGGGAAATGGAAGGGAAGCGGATTGCCCATTTCCTACGTCCAGAGCTGGGAAGCGGGTCCTTTGCTCGCACTTCTCTTTCCAACTTCCTTTGTTCTGTGCGACGTGGAGGAGCTCGGCGGGGCGGGGTGGGGGGTAGCTTTCCGCAGAGTCCCTCAGATCTTGTCAGAGTAGGCGGCTTTGGTAAGCCTTAGAGAGGAACTGGCAGGGGTCGAAAGCAGCGGAGCCTTCGATAGCTCAGTTGGTAGAGCGGAGGACTGTAGTGGTGTGAGTTGCGGCAATCCTTAGGTCGCTGGTTCGATTCCGGCTCGAAGGACTTCGTACAACCTTTTTAGCTTCCCTTTAATTCAATTATCCCATAGGGAGAAAGTTTGACTCGGAGGCCCGCTGTGCATTTGCAGGAGCACGGCAGCTGTTCGCCAAAACACGTGTGCGGTACATAGTCAGTATCCGACCCAGCTCTTGTGGGTTAGTTGCGGAATTTGCATTACTGTTGCTAACGTGTGATTATTATACTCCTGCTGTAAGAAATCTTGCCCATGACACCACCGTACTCTGCTATATAAGCGTCTTCAACTACGGACAGTCCCCGGGTCAGCGACCGGCCGAGAACATCCTGTAAGGCAAAGGGAAGAGAACCGGCAGCAGGCGGGGGATTAGCTCAAATGGTAGAGCGCTCGCTTAGCATGCGAGAGGTAGCGGGATCGATGCCCGCATCCTCCACTCAGGTTTTTGCCCCGCGCATCAGAGGATCCCTTAATAGCGGGAGATCCTCTGACCCAGGAAGGTGTTTTGAAAAAGAGAGGAGCCCGGTGAGCACCGACTAGCTTCGCACATTGTCCTTTTATTTTGCAGGTGAGTCTTTTCCAGTTTAGTTCCTGGTCACTTTGTGTTTTCTTCCTGCTGGCCGGCAGGCCGTTAACCGTCTTCTGAGAAGATGCTGTGGAACCCTCCGGCGGGATTTGCCAGCCGAGCCCCCAAACGCCACTGGCTCAGGTACCAGCTAACGTGCGAGGGAACCCCTGCGTGCTGACCAATGGCAGCGAGCCTTACTGGGCGGTTAGCCAGCTGTACCCGCGGCCAATAGGCGAGAGACTTCTTGTTTCCTGGCAGAGCGGGGTCCCGGCACCGCGGCGCTCGGGTTTTGTTTGGGTCCCGGGTGGAGGGCCCGGGTGCCGGGGCCCGAGGTGGCGCCTCGCTAGCGGGAGAGGGAGCGGGATCGCCGGCCCCGAGAGAGGTGAGGGGCGCTGCGTGGAGCGCGGGCCCCGCCAGCCCCGGCCCCGGCCCCGCCCCCTTGTCAGCCCCTTTCAGCCCGGAGCCCCTCTGGAATGCCACCCCGCCCCCCCGGCCCGGCCCACCCCGCCCTTCCCCCCGGCCAGGGCCTCCCCGGCCCCACCCCCACGCCCGTGGCCGCACCTCTGACCCCTAGTCCCTGCCTAGAGTGTGTGTCTGTCTCGCCCCTCCATGCCTCCGAACCCCACCCTGCCTTGGGCGAGGTCGGTCAGTGTGAGACGAGGGTCGAGAAGCCACTCCTTGCCTCAAGTGGGTGTCTACCAGCCACTTTTTTAGGGGTGCTCAGAATACCCATCACTGACCCACAACTACTGCCAGCGTAGCTTTTTCAGGGACTCTAGTGCTTGGCAGGGCGGGAGGGGGCCGGAAACAGACCCATGCCCTAACTGGAATTGAGCTACAGGTGAGCAGGTGGCTTCTGCCCAGTTTCTTTTGTCTTCTTGGCAAAGGCCGCTGTTCTCTAGCTTGCTTTCATAATAGGAATAAGATAGTAACAAAAAAAAAAAAAAAAAGGAAGAACCGGCCCTTCCAGGGCTCAGGGGAGCAACAGACCCAGTGCCTGGTCGGTACTTGTGAGGACAGGGGAGTGGAGAGAAGCAGCTGTCCACTTAAACTTAGAAACTCGGAACTTGGTTCTCTCTGCTTTGCTGCGCTGGAGAGTGGGGAGCCAGGCTAGGAACCAGAGATCCAGAAAGGCCCATCTGTCAAGATGGCCATGTGTTGTGGTGGGTGTATCTGGGCTGGGTGTGGGAAGTCTGACCTCTCAAATGTTATTCTCTATCCTTTGGGCTGCAAAAAATTTAGAATCTAGCATTTCTCAACATGGTTAAGCCATTGAGTATTTCATTTTGGAATAGCCAAGCTGTTGTAAAATGGGGTCCCTTTAGGTCAGTTTCAAACCCTTAGTGTGGGGACAGAATACTGCTTTATCTTAGCCTTTGCCGGAAGGCCTCTTCTACCTTTTCTGAGGTTGAAAGAGCCTATTGCTTCTTAGGGCACTCCCTTAGAATAGTTTTCACTTATCAGGAGGTACCCAAAAAAACTTGTTTTCATTTTTCTTCCTCTCCTTCCTACACCTTCCCCCTCCAACTTTTCCCCAGCTCTCAGGGCCAGAGTGGGCAGGAGGATGCTTTCCCGGCCTCACCATGGAGCTGCGCTGTGGGGGCTTGCTGTTCAGTTCTCGCTTTGATTCAGGGAACCTAGCCCACGTGGAGAAGGTGGAATCTGTGTCTAGCGATGGGGAAGGAGGAGCAGGTGGGGCACCAGCTCCCATCAGCAGCATTGCCTCTTCCCCTGACTACGAGTTCAATGTGTGGACCCGACCAGACTGCGCTGAAACAGAATTCGAGAATGGGAACAGGTAAGAGGAAAGTAGAGGAGGGTGGAAGGAGAAGAGATGTCCGTGTCCCCAAATCTGTGCTCAGTCAGCTCTCTTGCCCCATCTCTGCCCTTCCTCTCTCTACCCTTCTCCCTCTCTCCTTGCTTCCTCCTTACTGAATAGGTCTTTCCCAGTTTCAGTTGCTCCAGCTGTCCCACATGCCCTGTCTCCAACCCTCAGTATCCAGGGACCTGTTTCTCCTCCTCTGGAACCTGCAGGTCATGGTTCTACTTCAGTGTCCGGGGAGGAACTCCAGGGAAACTCATCAAGATCAACATTATGAACATGAACAAGCAAAGCAAGCTGTATTCCCAGGGCATGGCCCCCTTTGTGCGCACACTGCCCACCCGGCCTCGCTGGGAACGAATTAGAGACCGGCCCACGTTTGAGGTAAGTTCTCCATGAGGAGGAAAGACAGACTGGGGTACTAAAAGTAGAGGAAGGACAGGAAAGAGGGGTTAGCCTCGATACGGAGTCCCAGGCAGACGGCACACCAGGTTTTGGCATCTACTTTCCCTCCAGTGCTAGCTGGAGTCCAAGATAAACCCCTGTCTCAGGAAGCCTAGAAGGAGCCGACTGTCCTATGGAAAGTCCCAGAGGGAGGGAAGCTGGTCAGTGTGCTGAGGGTGTAAGGTCAGTTTAAGGTCAGTTCCTGGTGATCCCAGTAGGATTAGTTCTCACACCAACGGCCCCTCCCTCTTCCTCCTCTGCTCCTCAGATGACAGAGACGCGGTTTGTGTTATCCTTTGTTCACCGTTTCGTGGAGGGCCGTGGGGCCACCACCTTCTTCGCCTTCTGCTACCCCTTCTCCTACAGTGACTGCCAGGATTTGCTAAACCAGCTAGACCAGCGCTTTCTGGAGAACCACCCTACCCACAGCAGGTGCCAACCCCGTCCTTACTCTTGCCACACAGTCCCGGACCAGACAGCATCTCTGCCGCTTCTGGAACTTGCCCCAGGAGCCCTGAACCATAAACATCACCAGTTCTTTTTTCTGTACAGAATATGGGACCTTGGGTACTTTTGACAAATAAGTGTCTGTGTGACCTTGATCTCTCCGCACCACCACCTACATTCTGCTCGTCCACCTGCCCAGTTCAGCCTCTTAATATCCCAGCTCCCGTCAGTTATCCAGAACTTGGTACTGCCATTGCCCAGCAAATGCCATTGCCCTTTTTTCTGTCCCAACAGAGGGCAACCGTATACACAAAGTCATCTATTGTAGGGAGCCATAGACTGGGGAGAAAACAGGGTCATGCTGTCCCATACTCTGCATTCTGGCAGTGCAGACCACCCAGATCCTCAGCCTCATTTAACATCATGAGGGACTGTAAGGTCCCAAAGGTTAAGGTGAAAGACCAGATCCTACAAATCCTAGGCTGGCGATGACGCTCGCCTCTTGTTAGGATGGTAGCAGCTTCTCCTGGCTTAATGACTTTTGTCCCCACAGTCCCCTGGATACCATCTACTACCACCGGGAGATCCTTTGCTATTCTCTGGATGGACTTCGTGTGGATCTGCTAACCATCACTTCCTGCCATGGGCTTCGAGAAGATCGAGAGCCCCGTCTAGAGCAGCTATTTCCTGATACCGGCACCCCCCGACCATTCTGTTTCACAGGCAAGAGGGTGAGTGGGAATTGCCTAAAGATAGTACCTTGGCCTTTCCTTAGCCCCAGACCCTGCCGACAGCTTAAGGCCACATTATCACTGGGCCTCCTAGCCACAGCCTTAGCCTGCACTGGGAGGCAGGCATGGCCACTCCCACTCCACTCGCAGACTCAGCCAGCTGAAAATCCAGTGGCTCTTCTGCCCCCACCCCCCCCATATCCTGTTAGCATGAGCTACAGAGTGACTGGCCTAATGACCACTCTCCTCTCCATCTCAGATATTCTTCTTAAGCAGTAGGGTACACCCTGGGGAGACTCCATCTAGCTTTGTCTTCAATGGCTTTCTGGACTTCATCCTTCGACCTGATGATCCCCGGGCCCAAACCCTGCGTCGCCTCTTTGTCTTTAAGCTGATTCCCATGTTGAACCCCGATGGTGTGGTCCGGGGCCACTACCGGTAAGAAGCCTCCCCAGCCCATCAGGATTGTTTCTGGTCCCCCTTGTGTCCTTGATCTCAGTGAAACACTATCAGCCTCTCCTTGAACTTCTGTGTAACAGTCCTCTTGCACCCCAACAAGGGCAAGCCCATCTCCTTATCCAGAGGCCAGAGAAGGAAGGTGGCCTATCTCGTGGCACTCTCTGGAAGGAGTAGTTAGAATGGCTGCAGGTTGCGCTGGGTGCAGGGAGCTGCACTTAGCTGGGTCTCCGTGGTAGGGGTGACGGCAGATCGGGGAGAGGGCTGGTCCTCAACGCTTGCCTTCCTCATGCAGGCTGAGCCTCTCATTTTATAAGTCCGTCTCCCATGGTCTCCCTTCCATCCACGCTCACGTCTTCCCCACTGGCCCAGCCTTTCAAGCCCGCTTCAGTCCCTGTCCTCTTACAGCACAGACTCGCGTGGAGTGAATCTGAACCGTCAGTACCTGAAGCCCGACGCGGCCCTGCACCCAGCCATCTATGGGGCCAAAGCTGTGCTCCTCTACCACCACGTGCACTCCCGTCTGAACTCCCAGAGTCCCTCTGAGCACCAGCACAGTCCCCAGCTCCCCGTGGATGCGCCCCTTTCCGACCTCGAGAAAGCCAACAATCTCCAAAACGAAGCTCACCTCGGGCACGCATCTGATGGGGACAACCCTGAAGCCTGGCCGCAGACCAAGCCAGCAGAACAGAAGTCCAGTGGTGTGTGGATTGTGCCCCAACAGTCCGCCGAGGCTGAGCAGCCAGCCCCCGACACCATCCCCCCGAAAGAGAGTGGTGTCGCTTACTATGTGGACCTGCATGGACATGCTTCCAAAAGGGGCTGCTTCATGTATGGCAACAGCTTTAGTGACGAGAGCACCCAGGTAGGGATCCCCGAGTGTCCTGAGAGTGTGGGGGTTGTGGCAGGTCAGGAGAGAAAGCTTAGGGCAGGGACAGAGGGGAGGTGGCCTTTTGGTGGGAAGGCCTGTGGCTGTAAGAGGTATTCTACCTCCCGACAAGCTTCCAAGGGCCGAGAAGTGATGCCAGTGGGGCTTTGTGTCTCAGTCATTACATCATGACCTTTGAACAAAGGTCAAGCTGTCAGCACTGTGGTCTTTATTCTAGACTTTGGGAAACCAGGGGGAAAGGAAAGGTTTGCATTATTGGAGAAAAGAAGCTAAGAGCTTAAAAAGAGGTGGATTTGTACCTTTCCAACACCTGGAAATAATGTCAGGCATCCGGTGAGAATTCCAGAACACCGCCTACTGCTGATGGTTGTAATGGTATCTGCCACGGGATTAGCCACACGGCCTCCTGCTTGCCATCTCTTCCTTGCCCGTTCCTCCCTTCCGCCTCTCCTGAGTTGCCTTTTTCCTCCCCGAAACAGGTGGAAAATATGCTGTATCCAAAGCTGATCTCCTTGAACTCAGCACACTTCGACTTCCAAGGCTGCAACTTCTCAGAGAAGAACATGTACGCCCGAGACCGCAGAGACGGCCAGTCGAAGGAGGGAAGCGGCCGGGTGGCGATCCACAAAGCCTCAGGGATAATCCACAGGTTGGCTGGAAGCTGGGGAGTAGCAGACAAAGTACCTCCCCGAGAGAAAACACCACCCGGTCTAGGCTGTCTGGGCAGCAGAGGACGGCCCAAGCCGCCTCAAAAGACAGGCTCCTCGTGCGTATCACTGTCTTTCGTCTGGGACTCTGTCTTGTGGGGACTTCCGGGCTATGCAAGGCTGTGCCGAGGTCGGGCCTTAGCATTTTGATCGTATCCACTTTTTCCAAGTGATTGCGTCTTAGAGCACCGAGGCTGTCCCCCATGGTTCTGTCCCGATTCTGTTGAGGCAGGACCCTAACAAAGGTCTCTGTGTCCTAGCTACACACTTGAATGCAACTACAACACTGGGCGCTCCGTGAACAGCATCCCTGCCGCCTGCCATGACAACGGGCGCGCCAGCCCCCCGCCACCTCCAGCCTTCCCCTCCAGATACACTGTGGAGCTGTTCGAGCAGGTATGGCTACATGGGGTATGTGGGGAATGGGGGAACCTCCAAGTCTGGAAGGGCCTTCGCTCCTGTGGCCTGACTCAGGTCCCCTGAAGAGAGGCTTACCACTGTCACCATCTCACCCCCGGGATTATTTCCCTCAGCTCGTCTAAAGGCCGGGCCTTGACGGTCATGGTATCGAGAGGCTGAGTAGGCACTATTTCTGCCCCCACATCACAGAGAATCCCCAGCACAGCTGACTCAGAGTCTTTGCCTCTGAGCCCGTCTTCCTCTTTATACTGTGTTTGTTCACTCCTGGGCTTACAGGCATCGCCTCTATGCTGGTCTTGATGACTTCTAGGTCCCAGGGAACACAGAAGTCCAAAGAGCTGCAGGTTATTGACGAGATCGAGGCACCTTCTGCTAGGAGAATTCCTTCCTGTGCCAGCCAGAAAGCACACCAGCTCATGCCCGTAAAGGAGGAGGGCCCCCCAATGAGCAATTGTTTAGGGAACAATTTAGGAAATCTGCTGAGATAAACAACCCTGGCACAAAATTTGGGGCACCCACTGAGAAAATTTGAGGCCTGGTCTCTCCTTCCCTTCCACTGTGCTGTGCAGCCCACCCCAACCCAGCAGCCTGGGCTGGAAGTCCCAGATGCTGAACCAGACTCCACCACCCTGCAGGTGGGACGAGCTATGGCCATTGCCGCTCTGGACATGGCAGAATGCAACCCATGGCCCCGGATTGTGCTGTCAGAGCACAGCAGCCTCACGAACCTCCGTGCCTGGATGCTAAAACACGTGCGCAGCAGCCGAGGCCTGAGCAGCACTGTGAGCGTGGGCGTCAGCAAGAAGAGAAGCTCTCGGACTCCGCCCAAAAGTAACAGGTAAGACCCACAGGGTGAAGGAGGAGAGGGTGTGCAAGTGGAACAGGGCTCTAGAGCTAGAAGTTCCAAGGGATTTGTGTTCCTTCCCCATCCAAAAGGACCACATCATAAATAATTTCAGAGTAAATTAAAATTGGTAAGATGAATGCATTTTTTTGAAAATGGGATCCTCTTCCCTTTTACCTGGGGCTACGTACTTCCTGGGCATCTGAAAACCAGGCCAGAGGCTTCCCTGCTCAGAGCCGTGCCCCAAATTAAATATAACTAGTGGAGGTGGGAGCAAGGTCTCAGCTTCCAGTGATGGGGAACGCCTCAGGGTCCAAGGGCCATCACTACTGGGATAAGAGGGGAATTCACTGAGAGTTCAAGCTGCCGAGAGACACCCTTGATAGTTCTTAGTATGCTCTCTGGGAGAGCAGCGATGTGCAAACAAGGGCTTGTAGGCGCTCCGAGATCAGCTGCCGTGCCCCGGGTCAGACACCTTATCCACGGACGCAGATTCCTCCCTTCTCCCTTGTAACGAGTCCCTGTGCCCATCCCCCCAGAAGTGCTTTCCTGAGCACAGACTCAGGGGGAGGCCTTGGGCCATAGGCTCCCCGGCCCGGGGTTAACCAGCCTCTGCTTCTTTGCAGCGGCTTGCCTGTGTCCTGCTCTGAAAATCCCTTGAGCCGGGCACGCAGTTCTAGCACCGGCACGAGTGCTGGGGGCAGCGGCGGCAGCCAGCAAAACTCTCCACAGATGAAGAACTCCCCCAGCTTCCCTTTTCATGGCAGCCGGCCCACAGGGCTGCCAGGCCTGGGCTCCAGCACTCAAAAGGTCAGCCACCGGGTGCTGGGCCCTGTCAGAGGTAAGCCAGTCTGGGAGCCCCTGCAACAGGTGTTCAGTTGTTTGGGGCACTGCTGGGGGAAGTGAGAGCTTGAAGAGACACACTTGGCTGGGACCAAGGGGTCAACCAATAAAATTAGTTTATAGCAGCATCTGCAGCCTTTCCTGTGACCTTGGTGTTCCCTGCGCCACGAGCCCCAGAGCAGTAGAGTGTTTGGCCCAGGCGGGAGGCCTGGGCACCTGGGCTGTGTTCCATGCTGGGGAGCAGGGGGCTTTCCAAGGCCAAAACACTAGCTGAAGCAGGGCCATGCTGAAGTGTGGAGGCTCCACGGCAGGGCTGGCATCAGTCTGTCCTGCTGGGAGCAGCGTGTGTCCTCACACCACAAGCCACAGCGCTGTAGGGCCAGAGACCCCTAGCCAAGTTCTCTGTGGGATGAACCTGTTCCTGGCTTCAGAGCCTGCCCCGAAAGTGGTATCAGAAGGATTCTAACTCTTCCAATGAGAAATGGAAGAACTACAGACAGCTTCCGTTTGAGGTTTACTGAGCAACAGTCTGGCCCTTTCCAGCGGTGGCCACGGCTGCTCAATGGTGCATCGGTAGCCCTAGGCTGGGCTGGAGGAGACCCTGCCTGATGAGAGTATGGGTTCAGATGTATAACAGGAACTGTGGGCCTTCAGGGAAAAAGAGGAAGGCCAGTGGAGCCATTCCTTGGGAGTGACTCAGACATTGGTGGGGAGAGACTTGTGCTGCCACTTCTAGAAATACACTAACCGCCAAATCAGTACTGTCCGTGGCCTCTGGGCTGGAGAAATCCTGCCAGGGCGTGGAGGCTTGTCAGCTGGAGCTAAGAGTTCTCGGGTCTTCAAGCTGCACTTGTCCTCGTTAGCGCTTCCCAGGTGCATACCAGAAGCGTGCACTGGGCCAGTGGCTGTGGCAGTCTGACTGCACTAGGTGGGGCAGCACGGGGAGGGAGCAGCTTTGACCAGTGAGACATTATCCCTGACAAGCGACGCTGATACCCCTGCTTATGTTCCAAGCCCCATTCTCTGAGATCCTCCCATCACTGGGATAGCATGCTTTTGTACACTGTGTTTGAAGGACAGATTAAAGTAATACTAACCGTGTATTTAAATAGCATTAAACAGTGAACAAAATGGTATCACATATATATTTCATCTGATCCTCACGAGGCCCTGTGGGGTTGATGGTATCTCTGTTTTTCTGGTGAGAAAACAGACGCCGTGGAAGGGGGACTTGTCCAGGAAGCCACAGCTGTTAGTGGCAGTGTTAGTCAAGCTTCTTACTATTCAAACTTCCTCTAATTTCTTTTCCTTTTTTCTTTTCTTTTTTCTTTTTTGTCAGCCTCTCATACCTTTTCACTCATAGCTCCTAGGAAGGAATGTCAGCATCCTAGATTCCCTTTCCCTGACTACAAAAGAGAAAGAGGAAAGATCCTCTCTAGGTCCAGGTCTTGCCTGGAAGATTCTAGGCAGTTTCTAATCAGTATTTTATTATTATTATTATTTTATTATTATTATCACCCCAGCCCACCCCAGTGCAGAGTGCTGTGTGAAGCTCCTTCAGTGAGGGACACGTTACTTCTCCCAGATAACAGAGAAAAGATGCATATTCAGTACTAAGGATTTCCTTACAGGAAACAGACCTAAAAACAGACAGTCAACAGCACATAAAAGCACACACTCATTATAAACACAGGGGACTTGGGGAGCCACTGTTGTAGATAAACTCAAGAGTAATTAGCCAAAGAATGTTCTGTTGAGAAATGGTTTTGAAGAATGGACGGTAGCATACGGCCTGACACAGAGATGCCTGAGATGAGAATGGGAGCCAGGACCAGCACTGCTCTGTAGAGAGGACAGGAAGCAAACGTTCCTAGCTGGCTCAAAGAGCCAGGCACAGAAGTTAGGAGAAGAGAGGTAGGAGGAATAAGTTCAAATGTCTTGAAAACAAAGATTAGGAGTTAAATGAGACATATGGCAATAATTGTGTGCTCCAGAGAATGATGAGAACGAAAGATTTATGGGAGAGCAGCCTGTGTGTACTGGGCAGGCGGGGGAGGGGAATCCTCGCTCTAGTTTATACGTGAGATGACTAATGGCTGTACCAGGGTCCGGGAAGGAGAGATGAATATATTTATCAGAAATAGAGGTGGCAGGGTTCAGTAATCGTGGAAGGCCAGACTAAGAGCTTCAAGGCTATCAGCCAAAGGAAAGAGTCACGGTGATGTTAAGACATTGTCTGGAAGAAAAAATGTTGAGTTTATTCTAGAGATGCTTGGATGTCATGATCTATCTATATGGAGATGTCCTGCGGGCAGAAAGAAGAGCCAGCCTGTAGAAAAGGTGACATCAAGCTTGGGTCTAGGTGTCATCCACACATCCAGGTAAAACAAGTGAGAAGCGAAGTTCTCTCCAGGGGAACGAACTAAGAAGCAGAACAAAAAGAGCTGTCTCGAGTAAGAGACACCTGGGGACTTGCACCCGTATTTGTAAGACCTGAGAAACTAGGTCTCTAAAGTCACAGAAGGTTGAGAAGGGGGTTACTAATGAGACCGAACAGGAATGCTTTAAGGAGGTGACAGGTCAGAGCGCTGGAATCTCAACTATAAGTGCTACAGTTTTTGCTGCTTCATCTCCTAAAATCCCTGAGAGGCCTGCAGGATAGGAGACTGGGCCTGGCTTGAGACAGGGACCTGCAGTGCAGACTGCGGTGCCTACACTGGGCTTCCTCAACCGACCCTCAGAAGAACAGCTTTGTCCGGCTGACCTGCCCTATAGCTTTGCGCTGTTTCCTGGCTCCACACATCTGGCTCTTTGGCCCCTGGCACGTCCAGACATCCTCTGTCCTCCAAGGTAGGAAGAACACAACTCCCCTATCTCCGAGACCTCACTACAAAGCAGCTGAGCCTTCCAAACCCAAAACTGAGATTGTGATTTGACAAACGGGTTTTTTCTGGCTTGTAAATTTATGAGAAATTTTCCACTAATGTATAAAGAACATATCACACTTAACTATAGAACCAATTCATGACTATCCTTTCTTGGCCAAAACAGAGCATGAGATTGTGCTATCCAGAAGACCTCAGGAAAGATCTAAGCAGCCAGCCCGAAACAGAAAGCAGAGGTCCAGGGAGCTAGTCTGGCAGGTTCTATCCGCAAGGCTGGAGGGCGACATTTTAGAAGGCCACCCTCTAAGGCAGACTGGGGGGAAATGGGAATGTTCCTGGGACAAAAGGCCGCGAGAGCCTCTGAGGAAGCCCTGACCCCCGCACCCTTCGACTGCGGGGCCGGGAGCTGCTTTACTGCAGTTCCCGCAGCTGCAAGGCAGGTCCCGAGCCACACCTTCCCGGCTCTGCGGTGAGGCCCCAAACCAGCGGCCGCGGAAGCGCTCATGGCACCAGCAGCTGCTCTTGCTGCCGAGGAGGGCGAGCTCACAGGAGTAGCTAGTCCATGACTGAGGCAGGGAAGCCCAAAGCCTGCAAGATACTGATACAAAAAAGTTGGTACCCACGGAGCTCGAAAGCAGGCTTGCACGGGGACAGTGGATAAATCACCGGCTTCTCCTGTCCTGGGGGGCATAGGACTAAGGGGAGGCCAGTGGGGCACCCAGGGCTCAGAGTCAGGCCGAGGCCTTCTCGCATCGTGCACCCTAGGTGCTTCCCCCAAGTACTGGCCGTGGATTCAGGCAAGTCTCTCTCAGTAACAACCTGGGTCCATCTGGCGGGCCCCTAGAGTAAAAGACGAGGGACAAGGTCAAAGTGGAGGCTGTCAGCTGGCATCCTTCCACTGTCCTCCTCCTTCCCAGCTCTGGCCCTTCCATCTGTGACTCCTAGACTCTCTCCCGGCCTCTGCCATGGCGTGGCTCAGCTGATGGGCCGCTCTCGGCCGAGCAGCTCAAGCCCCATGGTAAGTGAGAGGGACGGAGGAAGAACGCTTCCCGCCCCATCGCGCTTGTACTTTTTCCGCTGCATCCGGATTACAGCTTACTTGAGGGCAGGGCATGTCTCCTAACACATCTATTTATTCCCTTAGCACCTAGCACTTACTAAATGAGCAGCAAATACTTGTTGAATGACTAAAAGGCAAGAAGTGGGGAGCCGAATAAATGTTGGTCTCACCTTCCCGCCCTTCAGAGGGCATCAGTGAGGTCTGTGATCATACCAGTGAGTCACTAAGGGTGCTACACAGAGGAACAGTTCCAAAGAGGTCTCGATGGGGATGATGCTAGACCCAGGCCCAAGTCAGAGAACTGCTCCTCGAAGTTGTGAGACCTTTAGACTATCCATTCTGACTCCTGCCCTGGAAAGGGCAGTCCCCCTCTATCTCAGACCCTCACCCCAGGATTAACCAACCCCTCCCAGAATGAAATCTCTGGCTGATTACCATAAAAATGCAGTCTCACCACCTCTGGAAGCAAAGCTGATTCACATATCCCTCTGCACTCAGCCTTAAGCCACTGACTACAGCTCAGAACCAAGAAATAACGGGAGCTGGGGCTCCTCCCTTAAATCCTCTCAGTGGGGACTGAGTAAGCCTGGATTATACCAGGGGCCAGAAGTCAAAACACGAGAAACTGGGCTGTGTGCTCACACTGCCAAGTTTACAGGCAGGCCTGGCCAGGTTTTAAGACCATCTAAGTGAGTTAAAATGCTATCTTTAAATGCCTCATCCTTTCCATATTAGGGCTCTCTCCTAAACCGTAGTGGTCCCCCTTCCTTAAACTCTCATTAGGGGCAGGATTCTCGAGTCGTATCTGTAGTATCTTTCCCAGAATACCTACATTCACACAGTTTTTACATCATATGCCTATTTTGCTTCATACCTTCCTGAATATTTCTGTTTTTGCTGCAACCTACAAATGTCCCAAAGGCTTTCATTCGCTTTCCTACCTTTCCTGGGATAGGTAAGGTGGGATAGATGAGGGGATAGGTGAGGCTTCATCCTTTAACATGATTTCAGCATACCCCTACGTATAGGTAGGTATTCCTCAGATCCTCTAGAAACTCACTGTTTCCATCCTTGATCAAGTTCAGATTCATTTCTGCCTATTATATACTGTCATTTGGACATCATCCTGATATCACTGTTTTACTGAAGATTTACTCAGGCCTGGGTTCTACAGTATTACTAAGTCATTGGTGGTGGGTAACACTTCAGGTTATTTGATTGTGGCTGAGTCTCTGACTTCTCTTTTCTTTCACTGCTGTGTCACCTCTTACCAGCATCCTACGGTCTGTTTGTTGTTGTCGTTTACTGATGTAGAGTTGAGAGGTCTGGTTATTTTTGACTCTTGTCTGCAGCTGGTACCCAGCCTCTCAACAAACTTCTCAAAGCTACTAGCTTCTGTCCTGAAATCTCTCCCTTTTTCCTATTGCTTATTTATCTAAGAATCAATTTTTAAAAATCTGGGTTGGGACTTCCAAAATTAGCCTTGTCCCTGCTAGCTACTGCTCAGTATAGCTGGACAAGTTATTGTCACCTTCTTCCTGAATTAGAGGTGTTTTCCATCTAATACATGTTGCTCTGTTAGGGCCCAGCTGGCATCCTGGGACCTTCACTGACTTCAGCTCCGTGAAGGTTAATAGTCCATTTGGTCTGAGAGCATGTTGGCACCTACTGTCCCTCTGTGATGAGGAAGGACCTGCCAAACCCGAAAGCTTCCCCACCCACTCCAGCCACCATCTGCTCTCAGAGCTCGTAGCAGTGAGGCTTCGGCCACAAGGACTGGGCCAGAGAGCTGCCACACAGGGTTGTAAACCTGTGTCCTTAAGCTCAGAGATTACTGAAGGGGCCTGTGGTCTGTAGGGTGTCTGCTACCCAGGAAAATGAAACCTTTACTAAAGTGTCTGGTTTTCTAGGCAGAATTTTGTAGGCACTGGGATATATAGACTGGAAAAGACAAAGTCTCTATACTCGAGAGGCAAGTTTCAGCAGAATACTAGTTAAGATTTACTGAGTACTATGTGCCAAACATGATTCTTAAGTACTTTAGGTGACTAACTTATTTCATTAAGGGGACAAAAATCATAAACAATTACAAGCCGAGTGAACAAAGGACAATGAAGGGAGGGGAACAGTTAATTCGAGCTGTGATGGTCAGGGAGGCTACACCGAGGTGACATTTGAGATGGGACATGTAAAGTTTAACCAGAAGAGGAAATAGTCCTTGTAGAGGAACCAGAGGGCTCGCTGCCCCAGGGGCAACAGCAGAGGGTATGAAGGATCAAGTCAGCATCCTACCAAGGATGGGTAGACTGGAACCACAGCCGGTGGAGCTCTGAAGGCCATGTTAAAAGGTTGAGACTTTATCCTTTAAAAGACCTTTAGTATCTCCCCCTGGCCTGAACCAAATGATTTCTCATCAAGTCTAGGTTTTGGAATAATTTCTGGCACCAGCGTGAAAGATGGATTGTAAAAGGTTACAGATTCAAGCTAGGACAACCAGCAGGGCATTTTTCCAAAAGCCTAATCAGAGAGAGACTTGTATCTGGACACAGGCCACGGCAAGGTTCTCCTTTGAAGGAGGAATCCAAGCAAAGGCAGAGGCAGTGTTTTCCACATTTGGTTAAACACAAATCAAAATGTAAGCAAGGAGTCAAAAGATGAAACAGGGTTTCGAGCCCATTTTTCATCAAGATAAGAAAAACAAAAGGAAGGATGGGAGAAAATGAGTTTTGCTGGAGTCAGGAGAGACTAGCAGGGAGAGATGCTAATGGACACTGACCTGTAGCTCTGCAGAAATGGCCGGAGAGCAGCCTGAGAGTTTAGAGTATGCAGAGCAGGAAGGGACCAAGGGCAGAATTGGGAGGGGGTTGTGGGCATTGGTACTTGGGGTCAGGAAGAGCAAACAAAGAGGGGCAGTTAAGAGGTGGGAGAACCTAGAGGAGCCGTGTTTCAGAAGCCCAGCTCAGTAACATCTCTGCTGGAAGAGAACTGAACTGTTCAGAAATGGACAAGTGAATGAGGTTGTTTAGCCCCAGAGAGGTGGATGAGGGCTGGCTGTGGCCTGGGTAACCGGAATGTCACAAGTCTTCCTACCCATCTGAGATTTACCTCTGGAGAGGGCTGCTGGTGTGAGGACAAGCTTGACAGCCGGCATCTTCTGAGCAGGGGGCACCAGCAGGGCGGTGGGGTGCCAGGGCCTCACTTATTTGCCCTTTTCTCTCCTGTGTCCCTTCCACTCAGAGCCCCGAAGTCAGGACAGGAGACGGCGGCAGCAGCCACTGACCCATCGCCCTACTTCAAGCAGCCTGGCCCCGTCCCCAAATCCTGCCCCCGGTTCTAGCCTGGCCTCTTCACCCAGCATGGGCTCCTGTCTGCTGCCCAGTTCACTCAGCATATCAGGTCTGTACCCACTGCCACCGAAATCCGGGTGGGCTAGCCTTGGATCTTGCCACAGAGGGTATAGACCAGGCTCCCTACTAGGCTTAAACCAGCCCCTTCGGCTCCCTTGCCCCCTGACCTGGACCTCTTTCTTGACTTGATGTAATGCAGCCCTCTGCACACCAGGAACATCAGTTACCCTCCTGGATTATCCTAGACCCCTAAGCACCTATGCCCTTGTACAGGAAGCTGGAGACTGTCTTTGTAGAATAAAATAAGTTACCATTCCTTGAGTGTCTACTATGTGGCAGGCACTGCTCTAAGCACATCACCTCACTTAATCCTCATTTTCATAGCTGAACATCCCGAGTGCCTGCTACTTTGAGCTGCCTCACTCCAGGAGCTGGGCAACATTAGACAAAACTGAATGAAAAAGGCATCGGCCTTTCACTTGTCAGCATGGCAAATGCTGTGTAACCACATCATCCACATAAAACCCAGGCCACCTGCTCTCCTTTAAGTTACACCCCAGCTGTGCAGAGGACTGGGTGGGAATGAGTCCGAAGACTCCAGCCCAACATCTTGTAACTCCCTCAGAGTTCCCTCAGAACTCCCAACCTGTCCGCTCTCTTCATTGGGTAGCCCTCGATCCACCATCATGGCTACTGACTTGACCCTTAAACACTTACCCATCTGGATGGGATAGGCTCTAAGCTCTAGACATTCAGAATGGTTCAGCTTGATGGGCTCTGATTCAAGATCCAAGTTGCTACTGCAGCCCTTGGACCAGACTAGAACATGCCATGCTTCTCAAGCAGGGGCCATTTTGCCTACTAGGGAACATGTGGCAATGTCTAAAGACATTTCTGGTGGTTACAGTGGGGATGGGTTACAGGGGAAGAAGAAGGGCTATGTAGTGGGTAGAGGCCAGGAATGCTGCTTGACATTCTACAATGCACAAGACAGCCCCCCACAACAAAGAATCATCCAGCCCAAAATGTCAGTATTCCCAATACTGAGAAAACCCTAATCTAAAGAAATTTGCCTCTTCTTCTCCGTGGTCCCCTACCCTGATATGTTTCCTTTGTTCCCTAGGGAGCAGCTGCTCACTCCTGTCCTCAGGGGATAAGCCAGAGGCTGTCATGGTGATTGGGAAAGGGCTGCTAGGACCTCGGATCCCCTGTATCAGGACACGATTGCAGGTAACATTTCTGGGTCTTCCCCAGCCCAATTCTGGCAGAGCCCAGCAAGGCACTATACATCTGGGCAGTGGGAGGGAAAATGCTCAGCACTGCTCTAAGCCTCTCCCCTCGACTGTATCAGAAAGCTGCTCTCGTGCCTGGGTGCCTCTGTCTGTCCGTTGCCCCCAGTCCCTTCAGCCAGGCTTCTTGCTTGCTTCCAACCCTTGTCCCCTCCAGATATACCTCAACCTCAGCCTGCTAGCTTTGGCTTTGCCTGCCCCTGCCCTTAGCTTCTCCTCTCTTTCTGCCCAGACCTGCCCGAGGAGAGTTCCCGCCAGGAGGGGTCCCGGATTCCCCAGGTAACACATCAGGTTGCTGCTCCTAAGAACAGCTGTGCCGCCAGCTCCAATTCAGTCCGGATCCCCATGCTAAGTTCGCTAAAGCTGGGTACAGGCAGAGACTGGATGGGTGAAACCTAAGCTGCTCTGGCAGGGGCTGAGGCACAGAAGGCTCCGAGGGAGATCTACCGATTCTCCAGCTGCTTTCCATACACTGTTTCTCTATTTAGCCAGATGTTAGCCATGATACAACCATGGAGGTTAAATGCCTGATCCTTTTGCCTCTCTTAGTTAAGTAAGACTAGGAATCATAGACTGAACCCAAGAATTCTCTAGCTGTGACCCTGCCTTACCTTCTCAGCCAGGGACAGTACCCAGAAATTCAAGGTCCCAATACCTATGTTGACTCCTGTACTACATTCTTAACATGGAAACTCTAGAAGCAAACCCAGAAGCAAAACAGTTCATGGAAGAATACAGCCTCTTAGCCCACCCCCTATCTATACAGGCTAGGCCCAGGTTGGGCCGGGGCTCACCGCCGACTCGCAGAGGGATGAGCGGCGCTTCTGGCCCCACATCCCCTATACCCCGCACCAGAGAGAGCAGTGAGCCGGAGCCGGGACCCCACTCTGCACCAGGGTGAGCACCCGGGTCCAATCCCTCACCCCACCTCACTTCTATCCCTTCATTCCCATTTCTGCCATTCAGGATCATTTTCTTCCCTCTCTACTCCCTCTGGCCCCCAAAAGACTTTCATTAAGGTACTTTCATTAAGAATGTTGTTCCCGATTTTTTTCCATCATGGCCTCAGTCTTCCCTCCAAACAGACAAGAAAACAACTTCATGTTAGGGCCTAAGGCCTCGGAGCTGGTCCATTCCAGCATCGGCCCACTATGCAATGCTCAACCCCTCTATCCTTACCCATCTCACCTTTCCCACCTCCCAGCCCCTAGCGAACAGAGCAGAAGAGGGGCAGAGTTTTCACAACCCTGATTCCTCTCTCTTCTCTGTTGCAGGCTGCCTCAGGCCGGGCCCCCACGGCCCCGCTCTGCCCCTGCCTTTTCTCCTATTTCCTGTAGTCTATCTGACTCCCAGTCCCGGATTTGTTACAGCGGGGGGCCCTTGGGCCAACCTGAGGTTTGTTTTGTCCCTAAATCTCCCCCACTCACTGTTTCTCCCCGGGTCTGATGCCTCAATCTTCATGCCCAGTATATAGCCCCAAGATGGGAACACAGTGAGAAATGTGCTAGTCCCCTCCCTCAGCTGTTGATTCCATGTGACAACCATAACTCCTTGGAATGCCAGCCACCCTCTTCTGAGGCATCGCAGAGCATCACCTTGAGATAGGACAAAGCAGGAACCTGCTACCCCATCCCTCCCTCCATAGCACAAGATTTTGGGACCACAAAAATATATATCTATATTTTTATATTGGGGGGAGGGAGTAGAAAAGAAACCCCTATACTGGGCCCTACACAGTGGCAGCTTCTTGTTCCATAGGGTTAAGGAAGACTTTGAGGAAATAAAAGTTGTTTGAAAAAATCCAGGTGTAGTTGCTTTGTATGTTGTGATGGGTAGAGGGGTGAAGTGAAGTGTGAAGGCCCCTCATACCCTCCATCTTGCCTCAGACTATGTCCTGGAACCCTAGAAAAGAGCGGGAAAGACCTGAGGTAAGGAAAATGCTGCAGCTCTCCGCTGGGGAAATCCTTCAGGCATCAGCTTTCATCCAGCCTGTCCCCCCTTTACATTTTTGACCCACACTTAAGGCTCCCCCCCCACCCCCACCTTTCCCTAGGACTTGGGTCTATAGTAACCAACTGCTCACTCAGGGCCCCTTACCCCAGAACACGGAAATAGAATTCTACATCTTTACAACCACACCCACGCGCACACACACGCACCAATTCTGTCCAAATAAAAGCCTAAACAACCTTAGAGAAGTGAGGACTACTTAAGTGAAGAGCCCAAATGCTCATCCTCGGATGGTATCCTCAGTACCTTTATTCCTACCGGTGTCAGTGCCTCCTTGTAGCCAAACCCCCAACTTGGGCATAGGGGTACCATGAAGACGGGGGCTGAGGATTAGAAAACTCACCCCCATTCTAGCAGGGAGCAGTTTAAGGGGGGAGAGGGCAGGGCACTGCAAGGCTCTCCCTACTGTGTGCGGATAAAGGGGCTCAATTCTGGACTATATTATGCTTGGCCCGACACTTTCTGATTTGAAGTTTCGAACCCTGCAGGCCCTGGCGTGGCCTCGCCACTCCACTCTCCGGGGGCTGGGCGCTAAGCCCCGGACCGTTACCTGGGGCGGAGAAAGCGCCACTTTCATTCCTGCTTCTTGGGATTGTTGACGGCCACGTAGTGATAGAGAACGACCAGCAGGAAGAGCGACACGCCCAGCATGTTGGCGAAGATGGCGAGCTGCACGTCTGTGATCATCCTACGGAGAAGAGGAGGGACTGAGCCTGAGGCCCGCGCTCTCCTCGCCCATGCCAGGACCGGTCCTCGCCCCCAGTACCAGCCACCGCCGAAGCGCCGTGGAGCGCGCCTGCGTGCCTCTCACCTAAAATCAGCTGCGCTCCCCGCGATGCGGTCTGCGTACTAGCTGGAGGTAGGAGTCCCGGGCCGGAAGTCGGTAGCACAAGCGCAAGCCCAAACCGGGCACTTCCGGCCTGGCAGCTCTGCCGGAACCGGCTCTCTAGCCCCGCCGTCTCGCTTGCTCCCCGCCTCGCATCGCAAGGGGCGGGGCGTAGGGCGGGGCTACGGAGGGGCGGCTCCCCCGTAGGGGGCGGGGCGGGCAACCCGCAGACGCGCCCCTGGGGCCGGCGGGGCGCGACTGGCTGTAGCTGCCAGCCGCTAGCGCGGCAGGGGCCCGCGCAGAGCCGTGGCCACCCACCCGGAGCTCGGCGGTGGGCTAGGGCGAGGGTGCGGCGGCATAGCTGGGTGAGAGGCTCGGCCTGACCCCCAGACTCCCACTCCCTTTCCTGCCTGGCCCCCCGCGCAGCTGCCCATCCTCCGCTTCCCGGCTCGGCCCAGCCAGGTGCTTCCTTTAGGCCCTGCCCTCAGGGTGCCCTCCCTGGCCCCGGCAGCGAAGGGGTTGGTGAACGGCGGCTCAGAATGGGGAGAGAACTGGGGCGGCCGGGTGCTCCTCTTCTCAGCGCCCCCCTTTTTGCCCACGGCCGCCAAGTGGAAGGATCCTGCCTGTGATCTGAACAGTGCCTCCCTAACTCGGGCTGGCTCCCCCCACCCCACCCCCGGAGGTGGGCGTCGGAAATTGGGCGGACCCTCCCGGAATCAAAACCCAAACGGTGGGACTTGAGCCAAGTGGGAAATCACCCCCCGGATGTGAGGGAGGGGGTGGGGGGAAGGGCTGGGACGAGCAAGAGAGGTTGTGGGTTCTGAGCACAGTGGATCACTGAGGAGAAAAAGACTGTGGGTAGATGTCTGAGGGTCTCTGGTGAGTGGAGAGGCCCTGGAGCTCTACAGTCCTCTGCCCCAGGGAGATCCTGTTCCCCCCTCACTGCTTGCTTTCCCTCAGCTTCACCATAAAAGGGAACGGCACGGAGCCAGGCTGGGGCCGGGGGCTGGGCTGTTTCTCTGGAGCTGTCAGGGGTAATGGGAGCCAGTTGCTTTGCGGTAGAGGGGGGCCAGGGCTCAAGGGACGCCTCTGCTTCTCTGAGCCAAAGAAAACTACAGGAGCTGCTATGGGACTGGAACAGCTGGGGCAGGGGACCGTCTTACTGCCTGTGTGCACCATGAGCCAGGGGTGCACTAGCTCAGAGTTGGCTTCCCTGGCCTGGGACCATCAGTTCGTCCTCTGTGCTCCAGCCCAGTGACTCCTAAGCTCAGTCTCTGCCTTTAGCAGTCTGTAATTCCCCTGGCCTCCCCCATTTCACCCCCGAGCCTCCAGCCAGTATTTCCAGAAGTTTCCTATTTAAAATCCCAAGCCCATGTCCCCTCCACATAATAGTGAAACCCCAGGGGTGTACTTTCCTCATACGTCCCTCAGAGAGTGGTCTGTTCCCAGCTCTGCTCTGGGAGAATGAGGGTCTAGGTCTTAAAGGATTACACACATTATGCTTTGTGGCTCCTGGAAATTTGAAGCAGATCCAAGTCCAACCAGACACTTAGATCTACTGTTAAGACAGAACTAGACCCTGGAAAGTCAACTTTCTAGACTGCAAATGGCATGAGGAAAGGCCTTGGAAGTGCTTCAGATTTCCAAGGCTGTCCTGAAACAACTGACCATAGACTTTCAGAGCTGAAGGGGGCCTTCAAGAACATGTTACAAAGAAGGAAGCTGAGGCCCAGGATTCTACAAATGGTTTGAAACTGTCACCTTGATCCACTTTCCTCTATTCCACACTCTATATCCCACTATGGATTCAATGCGTTGGTTATCCTAGGGTCAGGGACAGGAGGAAAAGGATTTGTTTTAGAACCATCCAGAAATATCCTTCACCTCCCAGAACGCGCTGTGCCTAGGTCAGCGACTCTTTATCAGCCTTGAATAGGTCATTTGGCCTACTGCCTGGAGGAACTGAAATTAAAAATGGTCCCCAGGACTAAACTAGACTCAGCTAAGAATTAACAAAGCTTGAAAAGAGCTTGGGTGGAAAATTATGTGTGGGAAGTGAGACCGGAGAAGCCTCACCCTTGGTGGAATTGGAGGAGGGAGAGAATTTGGGGGAGGGGCACATGTGGAGCTTAATCTCTGCAATTAGTATGACATTTTCAAGGAGAAGACATGAGTTTAGGATTAGGCTGGGGAGTGAAAAAGCAACAAGACCCGGGAAAGGGGTCTTTCAGAAGGTGGCTCTGAAAATATTATACCTGTGGGAAGCGTTGGAAGGAAAAGGAAAATTCGCGGTTGAGCGGGAGTGGACTTTGCTCCGGAGTCCCCACAAGCTTAAATTCCCATCTACATCTACATTTGCATAAACCAAGGCCCGATTCCCGTTGCTCTCCGTTTTTTCCTCCCAATATTCAGTCCTCTGACAGAAGGCGTTAGACATGAAATGCTCCTTGCCGTCGGCACCCCCGGCTCTCCCAGCCTCCACGCGTGAGCTTGTTGCTCAGCTACTGCTGGCCGGCTGAAGGTGTCACTTGCCCCATATAGCCAAGATTTCCCACTGGCACTAGACCCTTGAAAATCCCTTATCTTGGAAAGGTTATAAAATACATCTTGTCCTAGTGCCCCTAAGGACTTGGCCTTTTTTTTTTTTTTTTAAGATTTTATTTATTTATTTGACAGACAGAGAGAGATCACAAGTAGGCAGCGAGGCAGGCAGAGAGAGAGGAGGAAGCGGGCTTCTTGATGAGCAGAGAGCCCGATGCGGGGCTCGATCCCAGGACCGCTGAGATCATGTCCTGAGCTGAAGGCAGAGGCTTAACCCACTGAGCCACCCAGGCGCCCCAAACTTGGTCATTTTTGATCTCAGGAATTCTCTTGCCAATTGCTTTGGAAATCTGTAGCTGTTCGACAATACCACCACCGCCGCCACCGCCAGTGCATCTTCTCTAACCTTCGTCTCCAGTTGGGGCCTGCTTGCCCAACAGCTCAGGCCTCCCCAGTGAACCCAGAGCCACTGATGCATTTGAGGTATCACAAACATTCATGTTAGCCCCTAGGTCTTGGCTCCTAATGACGGGCCTGAATGAAATTTAACCTACAGCAGTGGTATTTCAAAGCCAACATTTTTGGCTTGACACACTTAAAATACAACAGATTTTTAAACTGAAGGGAGGCACCCATTTAAACTTCAGGAATGAGTGACAACCAGGCAGTGACAAGATGGCTGGGATGACCTTTCAGGTTGTCAGAGGCCCCCTGAAGGGAGAGAGGGGGGCAAGAACTGAGAAAGAAAACTCAACAGCAGCATCGAGGGCAACCTGAAGCAGGTCGCCTTCCTCTCAGTGTCAGGGCCAGGGCCAGGGCCTAGAGCCAATGCAGAGACCAGAGACAACACTGCAACCTTCCACTGACAGTAGCTCTTGAATCAGGATCTCCTGAGTCTGTTTCTTTCAAGCCTCCCTGTGTGCCAATCCCTCCGCTCCTAAGGGGCAGCCACAAATTTCCATTTCCGTGGATTCCAGCATTCACTTTCACCATCCTTTCTTTTTGCCAACATGTCTCCCAGTCACCAAGATCACATACAGGACCATCGGACCTCAGAGACAGCTCACACAGAGTCACATTGAAGATTCGGTGGCCTCCTTTCTCGTGGCTTCCAACTATTGCCCTGCAGACGGTTCCCAGAAGCAAGATCCACATCTCTGACCATCTCCTGGACACTTACTGCCACCGACTATGTTATTCTCATCTTAAAACTCAGTAGGTCCAGACTAAGGTCACCTTTTTTCCAAAGCTGCTCATCGTCTCAACTTCCCCATCCTGGCTCAAAACCCAGAATCCTCTGCGATGTCTCCCTTCCTCTGGCCCCTCATTACCCAGGCAGTCCCCAGCAACCACAGCCTTCTGTTTCCAGGCTGCACCACTCTGCCGTTGTAGAATGGCGAAGGCACCTCAGACAGTAGCCGGCAGACCTCCAGCGGAGTCATGGCCTTGGTTCTCAGGGATAACACTTCTCAAAGGAGGAGCTGGAATCAGCGTCCTTGTGCCCAAAACCCTGCCCATTGCTCTTGCCTGCCATGTTTTCTTTCTGAAGGCCTGTCAGTCTCCTACTCAAACACTTGTAATCCAAGCTCTTACCCAGTCATCTGGGCCTCTCCCCAATTTTTCCACAACTGACTTCTCTGACTTTCTGTCCCGTTTCTTCCTGACACAAATAAGAGCTCTTACTAAGCATTTTCCATGTACCAGGCACTATTCTAAATGCTTTACCTGTATTAATTCTATCCTCACAGACTTAGGAAGGAGGGCGCTGTTAGGATTCCCATGTTGAGGAATGAGGAAACTGAGGCAGCCCTCATTTCCCCAGCCTGCAGTCTCTCCCCTCCCCCATCTCCGGGCTTCACTTTTCTACCCCAACACTGCTCAGCCTCTCTCTCTCTTCCAGCGGCTCTGCTCTGACTCCCCGGAGCATCCAGCTGTCTTTCCCCTCCCCCTATGCAGCTTGGCACGATGTCTGTCCTGCTTTGTGTTGCTTGTTTTGGTGCCTGTGTCCCATCCCCATGGTCCCAGGTGCTCCTTCCGGAGTGTTCCCCATGCCTTTGCTCCCTGGGGGCGTCCACACAGCACGCTCACCTCCCTTCTGTCTGGTCCTTCTGCTCGGAGCTGGTAAGCAAGCACCCCACCGCACAGGGACACCTGGGCCTGAGCACGGAGCTGAGGCCAGATGGTGACGGAGAGGACGGGGGCAGCTGACCGATTCAGACTGCTCTGAGAGGAGCTTTCGGGTCCGGCTGATGGTTGAGTGTGACTGAGTCCCTTGCCTGCTACACAGGGTCTCGGGCTTGCCTCCAGGCTAGGGAAGGATTTCCTCTGGGCTCCATGGATCTAGGCACCCCCAGTCAGCCTCGCTCCTTCTCCTCCCCCACTTAGGCCTGACCTTCACCAAGACAAGCCTGAGATCCATACTCATTTGGTTTTTTGAGAATGAGTCTTCCTCCTCTCGCCCATGTCGTCTCCATGCCTGACAGAAGGTTACCTGCTCATTTCCAGATTCCTTTTTTCCTCTTCTAGCTTCTCTGAGTTTCCTGCCTCCGTGGAGACCTCTTCTTCCTTCTCCCCAGCCCAATAGCCCTCTCTCCTCTCTTCTTCTTGTCCCAAGTTGCCGACCTAGGAGTGTAGATTCTGATCAGGGGCCTGCTCCTGGCTTGCCTGGACAGGTTACCTTCCAGCTCTGGGCCTCGTTGTTCACATCTGTAAAAGGACGCAGCTGGACTAGACGGTGAGTGGTGTCCTGCTGAGCCTTCCAAGTCCATTCTCCCTTTCACAGTCCTCCCCTCCTCTTCTCAGTTTTCTCTCTCAGGGGAGGCTTGCCCTAGCCCCAGGGGAGCTGTGGCTCCTGTTCTCTGTCTAAGCGACCAGCCCTGGGCCTCCTCCCCAGGCCTGGCCCCGGCTCCACTCCATGTGGCCCGTCTGAGAGGCTGGCCCCAAGCCTGGCGGCAACTCCACATTTCTCTGTTTTTCCTTTTTTTTCCCTCTCTTTCCCGGAGTTAACAAGAAGCAGATGTGGCGCACGATGGTTGGAGAGGTGGGGGGGGGGGGGGGAGGCTGGACCGCCAGCCAGACAGGGGGGAAGGGAGTGAGCAAGAGAGGGAGGCAGGAGGCCAGGGCCCGCCCCACAGCCACTCTTGCGCCTCTGAACAGCCACAGGGGCAAAGCCCTGTCACCTCCAGGATCCGGTCACTGGGGAAAACAGATAGGGAGACCAGAGGAGGGCCAGCTAGGGCGAGGGGGTGGAGGCCCAGGAAGGAGCATCTGAAAGGGGCAGGGACCAGGCACAGGAGGCCAGGAGGCGCAGAGAACACACTCCCCTCAGAAGTGGAGAAGAGGAGAGCGGAAGGAACCGAGGGAGGGACGGACAGGAGCCTGAGGAGGAAAGAGGAGGGGGAGAGGGGTCAGGCCAGGCGGCCAAGAAGGAGGCGTGTGGCTGGGGGCTGCCACAGGAAGCTGGGGACAGGACCCGGCCAGCGCTGTCCCGCGGAGCCCCGGCATCCCCTGCTCCAGACAGAGGCGCCAGCGGTCAGGCCGGGATGTGCCTCTGAGGGCCACCGCGGAGCCCCCCCACCATGGCCCCCAGCGCCCTCTGGAACTGCTACCTCTGCTGCCTGCTGACCACAGTCGTGGGGGCCGCCAGCTACTCCCCTCGCGGTTACAGCCTCTACACAGGGGGCGGAGGGGCCCTCAGTCCTGGGGAACCCCAGGCCCAGAGCGCCCCCCGGCCTGCCAGCCGCCACAGGTAAGAGTCTGGGTCCCAGACCCAGGCTGGACGCGGGTGGGAGGATGGGTCAGAAGGTGGGTGTCCCCACCCCCTCCTTGGCCACCCTCCCCAGGGCTAATGCGGGGAAGAGTGGGAGAGGAAGCCCAGCCAGGCAGCTCTGCACAAGCCCACCTTCCCGCAGAGCATTTCTGGGCCCCCTACATAGATAGGTCCCCCTCTCACCTTGGGGGCCTGCAGTTAGGTGCCCAGGGAAACCACCATGAGGGGCCTGGGCCAGGCCTCCCTGAGTGCTGCCAGCTCTGTACCAGCCTGCTATCCTCCAACAGACCTTTATCTCTTCCTCGGGCTCCGTGGGCCCGTCCAGTATCTGTGACTCTTTCGGACACCACTCCGCTCTGTTCCTTTGGGCTCTCCAGCCAGACACAGATCAAAAGCCAGCTTGCATGGGGCAGAGAGTGTAGAACGCAAGCCCCAAGGGGGCAGGGCTCATCAATGGCTTATTCTCTACTTAACCCTGAGCTGGACCCTTGCCTGCCCCGTCCTCTCCCCTGAGGGGTGGGTGGAAGCCAGCATCCAGGGGATCACCAGAGGGACCCAGCCAGCTGGCTCCAATAGGCCACTCCGAACTAGGGATTGACACAGAAAGGGACGTGAATGAATGTGTGAATTCAGAGGCTCCCCACGACCCCCAGCCATGAGGATCAACTTCATGTAGCTGTGGTTTTCCATTCTGTGCCTCCTCTCGCTGTCTTGAAAAGTCTTCACCAACTCCTACTGCTCAGGAAAGCGTGGGGGCAGCTGCCGCTGCCAAAGTCCTGGTTCCCCCTGGACCCCAGGGGCCCTTTGTCTTTTGACCCTCCCTCAGCCCCTCTGGTAGCCCCTGGGTCCTCCTCTGGGGCTCGTGTCTCTGGCCCTTGGGCCCAGGTGGGGTTGTGCCTACAGGAACTGGTGTGCCTATGTGGTGACCCGGACAGTGAGCTGCGTCCTGGAGGATGGAGTGGAGACGTTCGTCAAGCCGGACTACCAGCCCTGTGGCTGGGGCCAGCCCCAGTGTCCCCGCAGTATCATGTGAGCTCCAGCGCTGGGGGCTGGGTACTTGGTGGGGGCTGGGCTAGGGCAGAAGGAGGGCAGCTCCAGCGCTGGGGGCTGGGTACTTGGTGGGGGCTGGGCCAGGGCAGAAGGAGGGCAGCCGGCTCGGGGAATTTGTACAAAGCAGGTAGCCAGAGGCAGGACCGGGGGCTTCAGTCAGAGCCATTTTGAGAAGACCCAGAGGCAACAGTTTGGGGTGGATACAGAGGGCAAAGTCACCCGGACTACCCTGCTGGGCCCCAGACGCCTCTCTGGGCTGAGTCAGGCTCAAGATGAGGAGTTTGAGGTTCCAGCATAGGACAGGGGGAGGACAAGTGGGATTTGGCCATTGGCCAGCAAGCTGACAGCTGTCAACTGAGTGCAGCCACATGCTGGATGGTAAGGGGGACTAGGCCTGAGGGACAGGCCTTATCCACCACCAGCAGCTGCCCATCTCTGAGGACAGGACCCAGGGTCACTGACAGTACAGGGAAGAGTAAAGAGGCCTCCCTCTGTCCCTCCCAGGTACCGCAGCTTCCTCCGCCCTCGCTACCGAGTGGCCTACAAGACTGTGACGGATATGGAGTGGAGATGCTGTCAGGGGTATGGGGGCGATGACTGCACTGAGGGTCCCGCCCCGGCGCTGGGTCCTGCACTCGCCACGCCACGCCCCCGGCCCCGGCCCGCCCGCCCCAACCTCTCTGGCTCCAGTGCAGGAAGCCACCTGAGTGGACTAGGTGGGGAAGGTGAGTATGGGAGCCACTGGGGAGAGAAGTGGGGGCTGGTGCTGGCTGGAAAATGTGGGGCCAGGCTGCTGAGGGCCACGGAGTAAGTGAGATCCCTGAGATTCTCTGCCTGCGTGTGCACTGTGTGTAGCACGCGCGCATGTGTGTGTGTATGTTAGTCACATAGAAACTGAGAATGAGAGAGATCAAGAGAAAAAGAAGGCAGAGAAAGAGATCGTGCTCACGCACACCCACATGTGGCCTAGTTGGGAACGGCAGTGGGAGGAAAGGGGAATTCCTTCGAGAAGCTTGGGCACCAAGGGGATAGACCGTTCAGACTACAAGTCCTAGAATGCACTGCACCCGACTACAGGTCCCAGGCCCCTCGGTGGCCTCTGGAGACTGCAGGTCCCAGAATGCAGCAGTCCCCGCTGGCCTTCCCGCGTGTGCGTGCCGTGCACTGCGGATGTGCTGTGCTCGCCTGCCCGGGAGATAGTCATGCTGTAAGGATGGAAACAGGAACTTCTGGCTGACGGTCCCACCTTCCAGCTGGAGCCCCCACAGGCTTCCCGTGGAACCTCGTCTGTCCCTGTGCTGTTGTGGAGAGACGTTGCTCAGAATAGCCACTATGGTGGGGCCCACAGTGTCTCCCTGCGCTCCCATTTCACAGACAAGGAAGCAATTTCTCAGACTCCCTCTGAACTGTAGACTTGGTGGTCAGATGGGTGAGCTGGGTTTGAAACTTGGCTTTGCCACTGACTAAACTTATAATCCATGGCCCAGCTCCGTCATCTCTGGTTCTCTTTCTAACGGTATACAAAGTGGGAGAAGCTGCAGTGTCTGTCCAGGGGAGTCTGTTGGAAGGGGGCAAAGCCATGGTACGATTTTGGCCCACAGGCATTCAGTAAATGGAGTTTCCTTCCGCCTTTTCTTGCCCAGAGTACCCAGCCGAATCAGCGAGGCCCTCTCGCTGGAGCTGGGGAGACCAGGGTCCAGGAGGTTAGAGGCTCTGAGCTCTGAGGCCCGGCCCCCCTGCCTGATGCCATCCCCTCTCTGCCAGGTCCTGGGGACTCAGAGAAGGTGCAGCAACTGGAGGAGCAGGTGCAGAGCCTGACGAAGGAGCTGCAGGGCCTTCGAGGCATCCTGCAGGGACTGAGCGGGCGTCTGGCAGAAGACGTCCAGAGGGCCGTGGAGACGGCCTTCAACGGGAGGCAGCAGCCTGCAGATGCGGCGGCCCGCCCCGGCGTGCACGAGACCCTCAGTGAGATCCAGCAGCAGCTGCAGCTCCTGGACAACCGCGTCTCCACCCACGACCAGGAGCTGGGCCATCTCAACAACCATCACGCTGGAGGAGGAGGAGGAGGCGGCGGCAGGGCCCTGGACCCCACCCCAGCCCCTCCTGGCCACAGCGAGGAGCCGCTGCGGGAGCTGGAGCGACGGCTGCAGGAGTCCTGCTCCGTGTGCCTGGCGGGGCTTGATGGCTTCCGTCGGCAGCAGCAGGAGGACAGGGAGCGGCTGAGGGCCCTGGAGAAGCTACTGGCCTCCGTCGAAGAGCGGCAGCGGCAGCTCCCCGGGCACGGGATCCGCAGGCCCCTTCAGGAGTGCTGCCCTCCTGAGCTGGGCCGGCGGCTGGCGGAGCTGGAGCGGAGGCTGGATGTAGTGGCCGGCTCGGTGACGGTGCTGAGTGGGCGGCGAGGCTCCGAGCTGGGAGGAGGGGCCGGGCAGGGGGGCCACCCCCCAGGCTACACCAGCTTAGCGTCCCGCCTTTCTCGCCTGGAGGACCAATTCAACTCCACTTTGGGTCCCTCAGAGGACCAGGAGGTGGGCTGGCCTGGGCGTCCTGGGGGCCTGAGCCACTGGCTGCCTGCCGCCCGGGGCCGACTGGAAAAGCTGGAGGGACAGTTGGCCAACGTGAGCGGGATGCTGGGTGGGCGGTTGGATCTGCTGGAAGAGCAGGTGGCAGGGGCCGTGCAGGCGTGCGGCCAGCTGTGCCCCGGGGCCCCTGGGGAGCAGGACTCCCAGGTCAGCGAGATCCTCAGTGCCTTGGAGCGCAGGGTGCTAGACAGCGAGGGGCAGCTGCGTCTGGTGGGCTCCGACCTGCACAAGGTGGGAGCGGCCGGGGAGGCCCAACAGGCTGCCCTGGAAGAACTCCAAGGGCTCATGAGCCAGCTCCAGGGGCGCGTGGACGCACAGGATGAGACGATCGCAGAGTTGGCGCTGCAGCTGAATCTCACGGCCGCACGGCTGGGCCAGCTGGAGGGACTGCTGCAGGCCCGCGGGGATGAGGGCTGTGGGGCCTGCGGCGGCGTCCAAGAAGAGCTGGGCCGCCTTCGGGATGGTGTGGAACGCTGCTCATGTCCCCTGTTGCCCCCACGGGGCCCTGGGGCTGGCCCAGGTGTTGGGGGACCTAGCCGAGGGCCTCTGGATGGCTTCAGTGTGTTTGGGGGGAGCTCAGGCTCAGCACTCCAGGCCCTGCAAGGAGAGCTCTCCGAGGTCATTCTCACCTTCAGCTCTCTCAACGACTCACTGCATGAGCTCCAGACCACCGTGGAGGGCCAGGGTGCTGATCTGGCTGACCTAGGAGCCACCAAGGACCGCATCATCTCAGAGATTAACAGGCTGCAACAGGAGGCCACGGAACATGCTACGGAGAGTGAGGAGCGCTTCCGAGGCCTGGAAGAGGGACAGGCGCAGGCTGGCCAGTGCCCCAGCCTAGAGGGGCGATTGGGCCGCCTTGAGGGAGTCTGTGAGCGGCTGGACACGGTGGCCGGGGGACTGCAGGGCCTGCGCGAGGGCCTTTCCAGACACGTGGCTGGGCTCTGGGCTGGGCTACGGGAAACCAACAGCACCAGCCAGACACAGGCAGCATTGCTAGAGAAGCTGCTGGGGGGACAGGCGAGCCTGGGCAGGCGGCTTGGAGCCCTTAACAGCTCTGTGCTGCTCCTGGAGGACCAGCTTCACCAGCTCAGTCTGAAGGACCTCACTGGTGAGGGGGCAAAAGGAAGCATGCAGTGGGAGGTGGGGGGGGAACCCCTTTTAAGTCCTTTCTTTTTCCTTCCTTCCTCCACAACAGCCCCTCATAACCTTATATACTTTCTCCCTACTCTGCCCAGCATAATTACAGACCCACCACTGTCCTGGGGGATGGTTTGTCCACAAGAGATAAGCTCCCCACTCTCCCCTGGCAGCTCAGACAGGCCGGTGGGTCGGGGCAGGGCACAGCTCTGCCCGCCAGGTAGCCGGCATGAGCGGCAGCGGGCCTCACCAACCTGCCCATGGAGCCATGACCTTCCTTGTCCTTTGGAAACTCCTTTTATGGCTTTCCTTCAATTTAATTTTGTCGCCATAGGGCCTGCGGGTGAGGCAGGGCCCCCTGGGCCTCCTGGGATACAGGGACCACCAGGCCCTGCTGGACCGCCAGGACCTCCAGGCAAGGATGGACAAATAGGGCCCATCGGGCCACCAGGTACGTGAGCTGAGATCCCTACCACAGCTAGGCTTCCCCACACCTCTAGCAGCCTAGGCTTGACATTCATTCCACTCTGAACTTGACAGAGAAAGGAGGAAAGGGGCAAGGAGTTGGGGGGGGGGGTCTTACATGGCTGGCAGTGACTAGGAGCTGGGACACTCACTGTGTGGATTAGTTGGATATGGTGGGCTGAGCGCTGTGTTGAAGACTAAGGCTGAGCTATGAAGACAGGGCTATGGAGGGTGAGAGAGGCTGGGGCCTGGTTGAACTGAATGGACTGTATTTCTCCTTGTCTTGATACCCCCCATTCCTGCTGTGGAGTCTGTGTGACACCTACCACAGTGAGAGAGACTCAGCAGATGTTTGCTGAGTGACTTAGTGAGAGCTCCCCCACTTCTCACTGCTCCCTCTCCTCCTCCCACAGGTCCCCAGGGAGAGCAGGGTAAGTTCGTCTCATTTGGTGCTGGAGGGAGGGAAACAGAACTGGGGGTTGGAGGATGCAAGGCCTCAGGCAGCCGTGGAGAGAGAGACCCCAGAGGGGAAGGGGGCCAGTTAGCTCTGCACTGAGCATCCACTCTGACTCCCACCTTACCCCTACCCAGGAGTGGAGGGGGCACCGGCAGCCCCTGTCCCCCGGGTGGCCTTTTCAGCTGCCCTGAGTTTACCACGGTCTGAACCAGGCACAGTGCCCTTTGACAGAGTCCTGCTCAACGATGGGGGCTACTACGATCCAGAGACTGGTAAGCCTGGAGGCTGGCTGGCTGGGCAATGGGGCAGGCCGGGGAGGTGGTGCAGTGATATGTTCTCATCCTTGCCTCCTTGGGCAAGGGGGATATTTTCATGCTCTGGTTTGGGGAGACCTCTATTTACTTCATTTATTCATTCTCAGCACAGCGTGGTTGAAGGGTCGGGGGAAGGAGTGCTTATTTTGCCGGGGGTGGGGGCTGCTGGGGCTGCTGTAATGAACAAAACACCAAATTCCCTGGCCTGGTGGAACTTACATTCTAGTGCATGTCACATGACAAGACCCAGCAGGTGTCTCCCTAGTCCAGAAGTTCCGGGTGGGCTCCCCAAAACCTCCTTGGCCCCTGACACCTGTTTCGCCTCCTGACTACCATCCTTGTCCCCAGGCGTGTTCACAGCACCTCTGGCCGGCCGCTACTTGCTGAGTGCGGTACTGACCGGGCACCGGCATGAGAAAGTGGAGGCTGTGCTGTCCCGTTCCAACCTGGGCGTGGCCCGCATAGACTCTGGTGGCTATGAGCCTGAGGGCCTGGAGAATAAGCCCGTAGCCGAAAGCCAGCCCAGCCCTGGCGCCCTGGGCGTCTTCAGCCTCATCCTGCCTCTGCAGGCTGGAGACACAGTCTGCATCGACCTGGTCATGGGGCAGCTGGCACACTCAGAGGAGCCGCTCACCATCTTCAGTGGAGCCCTGCTCTACGGGGACCTGGAGCTAGAACACGTGTAGACACAGGGCTGAAGTGTCTACGCGGCCCAAAGAGCCAGCGGGGGTGACGGGGCTCCCCGGGCTCCCCGCCCGAGATGGGGCTCCGTTCTGGCCCCAGCCCTAGGCGAGCCGCCGTCCCCGCACCCTCTGTGGCCCAGGCGCCCAGAGCACTCCTCTCCATGGCCTGAGCGCGCCGGGTCGGGGACTCGGGGGTCCTCTCGTCCAGACTTTTGTCTGCTCACCGTCCGCGGCAGGGCCCAGACTGCGGAGGAGCCAATCAATCCTCGCACTCTCAGAGCTCCTCCAGCTGGTCTCTGGGCCGATGCAGGGCTCTCCCGAAGGGCTCCGGCCCCACCGCCATACTAAACTATTCAGGAATAAAGACACTTGGTTTTTCTAAAAAACAAAACAAAACAAAACAAACTGTCTGCTCCAGTATGTGTTCAAGGGTAGAGAGAAGTACAAAGGCGACGGGGTGAGGGGGGATCTCTGGGTTCCCTGTCGTGGTCGCCCCATCTCCCCGCTCGGTGGCTCCGCGAGCACTTGCTGTGCACCCGCCCGCGCAGAGAGGCGCGGTCCGCGGCCCTCCTCCGCCGAATGCCGGTTCCGCTGGCGTCCGCCAGGGGGACCTCGGAGCCGACTCCCGTCACGTGACCGCCGCCCCTCACCTAGCGGCCCCCGCGGCTCCGCGACGGAGGCGGGGCCTCGAGCTGGGACTGGCTGGGCCCCGGGGGCGGGGCGCAGACGGCGCGAGCGACGGCTGGGGCTGAAAGGGTCGGGCCGGTACTGCGAGGCCCGGCTCAGGTCTGTGGGTCTAGGGCCTGGAGTGCGAGGCACCCGTGCAGGAGAGGGAGGGGCAGAGGGTGCCTTAGTACTGCCCTTTTTTTGCATTCAGAAGATGGCCTAGCTGCGCTTTAGAGAGGTTTGCATTAGCTCCGAGCCTGTCTGACAAGTGAGGAAACTGAGGCCGAGAAGTGGGAGGCCTTGCCATCTGCTGGGCCACGCCACCTGCTAAGGGGAAGCCGGGGATCAAGACCTCGGGGTCTGCGCTCCCACGCCCGCTTGAATCCGTGGGCGTGAGGAGCAAGGGCCCTGCTCCTTTCTTTCCCTGCGGGAGGCTGCAGCAGGCTCCCTGGGGGAGGAGCTCGGGACGCAGAGGAGGAGCCAAGGCAACCCCAGGAGCAGGGACGCAATCCTCTGGGGTAAGAGGCAGAGCCCAGGAGGAACCCCGTCAGCCAGGCGGCAGAAAGCTCCGGGCGCAGCCTCATGGAAGACAAGCAGATCTTGTGCGTGGGGCTGGTGGTGCTGGACGTCATCAATGTAGTGGACAAGTACCCGGAGGAGGACACGGACAGCAGGTAGGGGCGCCCGGGCCCCTCGGAGACTCCTGGGGCCGCTGCAGCCCCGTGTTTGAGCCCGGCAGCCAAGACCCCAACCCCAGGTCTGCGGGGCTGAGGTCAGCCTCCGGAGCTGGTATCCCGTGCCCTCCGCCTCAGAGGACCTGGGGAAAGAATTGAGGCCTTTAATAGTAAGACCCAGGCTTTGCATAGCACTGTGCTGGCCAGTTCCCGTCTCAGGAATCATTATCCCCCTTTAGAAGCTCTTTTGAGATGAAGTGATTTATCCAAGGGCATGTAACTAATAAGGGGCAGGACCAGCTTCTTTCTTTTTAACCAAAAGACCAACGCACTTGTCTCTCACCAGTGGTCACTTCTAATTTATCTACTACGTATATCTCATCTGTTTCTTAAATAAATTTTGAGGTAGCTTACAATGTTAAGTATGCACAGATAGAGTGCAAGGACCCCTCAAACCATGGTGTTGAACTTCACTCTAGCTTCAGGGCTTGCTGGCACTATAGGCAAATTTAGAACTTCTGTGGGTTATGGATAAAGCCGGTTCATGTGCCATGACCAACGTTTCCCTGGTGCTAAATTCCACGGGTTTACCAGAAGTCCTTTTTACAAAATCAATGAACAACATCTTTTTTGGTTGTCTGGTAGAAGTCAAAGAGTCACTCGTTGGCCCTTGTATTTACTCTTAATAAGAACCTCACCATTACACTGTAATCCCAGAAGGGCATTTCTCTGGGGCGGAATCCGGGTCTTTCCCTTGGTGCTGTCTAGTGCTTAGAATCCTGACATTTGCTGCTTGGCTCTCAGCTTTCTCAGCCAAGAACTGGATAAAAGGCTAGTTCAAGGTTGAACTCAGGACACTCTAGCGCTCATAGCCATATCCAATTCTCCCTCTTCTAATTGAGGAGAGAGACCCCGGTAGTCTGCAAGCTCTGGGTCCACCCAGCACAGTCCCATACTTTCCTTACAGCAGCCCATGGGAAATGTGTAAGGATCAGTCAAATCGTCTTCTTACAGATGAGGAAGCAGCTACCTCTGTGGAGAAATTAAATAATTATTGTAAGGCCACTTAGTTAATGAGTGGCAGAGCAGTAATTACAATTCATAGGGATCTAGTGTTCCAGCCATCTGTCATCTCCTGCGCTCCCTCTCCCTTTGCTGCTGCCCATCTCATGGAATTGACCCTTTGCTTTGGGCTGCTCTGTTTGCCAGAGGTTAGAGCCCTTGCCAGGGGGGCAGGGGCAGTGGGAGAGGGGTACAGGGGTAGGCTGCTTTGCAGACCTAGGTAGGTCAAGCCAGCCGGCCTCAGGATGCAGGCACAGTGAGGAGTTCAGCCTCCTCTCAAGAGAACAGTGTGGGTTCCAAGGCCCCAGGTCCTCCCGAGGACTGATGGGCCCCGGGAAGACCCGGCTTGGAGTGCCACCTTCAATAACAGCTGCAGTCCCATTCCCTTTGAGCTTACTTACCTGGAGAGGCTAGGATAAGGAGATCCTGCTAGCTCCCACCAGGGTGGGCTCATTCTGAAGGTGGGCACTGGGGCATCTCTAAAGAGACCTCCCACCATATTCTCCATGTCCCCTGCTCTCAGGGTGTACCTCCCCCTCCCCCAGACCCATGGCTCTTCTCTGCAGAATGGTGTGGTTGTCCTTAGGGCACCTCTCTCTCTCTTTCTCTCTCTCTCTCTCTCTCTCTCGTGCCCAGCCCACCTGGCCCACCTCCTGGACTCCTGTGCCTCCCAGAAGAGCAAGCCCAAGTGAGGACCCAGACCTGCCCAGGCATTTCAGCCCCACCTGTCCCAGGGTCCTGGGCTCCCCAGGATCTGGGGACTCTCAGGAGCCACCACCTGGAACTCAGCCAGACCCCTGAGTTATGACTCTTCCTCCCAGAGTCCAGGCTGAGAAGAGCTTTCCAGAAAGTGTCCTCATACTCAGCAGGGCATTTCTGCACAGGAAGTTGGGTATCAGTGTGACGCGGAAGGCTTTCCACAAAGTAAAATTGCAGCCCCTTTCTTCGAAACCTCATCCAAGCTGGGGGCTAACGACGTTCTATTCACAACTACACAACACAGTGCGTGGCTGTGGTTGTGGAGTCAGGCCACTGGATTTGGATGGCCGCTCCGTCCCTGACTATGGATGTGATCCCGAGAGTCAGTCACATCCCGCGAAGCTCCCCTGTTCTAATCTGCATGAAAATTTCTCTAAAGCTCCTAGCTCATGAACTGTTTGTCCCTTTACAAATTAGTATCCTTCCCGGGGCACCTGGGTGGCTCAGTGGGTTGGGCCGCTGCCTTCGGCTCGGGTCATGATCTCAGGGTCCTGGGATCGAGCCCCGCATCGGGCTCTCTGCTCGGCAGGGAGCCTGCTTCCTCCTCTCTCTCTGCCTGCCTCTCTGCCTGCTTGTGATCGCTGTCTGTCAAATAAATAAATTAAAAAAAAAAAAAAACAAATTAGTATCCTTCCCAGTGAGGTCATCGACCCCTTTTCCCAAGACCGAAGGGAACTTCGGGATTAAGTCTTTGTGCCAGGATAACTTAGCCCAAAAATTCTGCTTCGTGAATTTCTCTTGATAAGTGGTTCTTATGGGAACTGGCCACAGGTGTTCTCTTTGGAAGAACAGAACCGGCAGCCAGGCGCTGTTGACCCCACAGGACTGTGGGTGCGCAGGGAGACACCATGATAGTGCTTCGATGTGCCAGAGTCATAGTTTTGTTGTTGGTAACCTCAACGCCCTGCGGGTGCAGCCTCCGGGCAGTGTCAGCGTACACCTTGAGTTAGATTTTCAGTCAAGACAGAGAAAAACTAAAGGAAAAAAGGTAACCACGTGATGGGATGGTGTGTTAACAAACCTTACTGTGGTGATCATTTTGCAATACCCCCGTTTCAAATCACGCTGTGTATCTTAAATTTACAGAATGTTATATGACAAGTATAGTTCAATAAAGCTGAAAGAAAGGAGAAACCAAAAAATGGAGAAAAACTGGTCTTCATCCAATAATCTCTTTAACTTTTGACATTCTTACATAAGTCAGCTTCCCCCTTCCCTCCCCACCCCCCACTTAAATGATCTCAATATCCAGTTTTGCTCCTGGTCTTACTTATTTTAACCTGAGTTTTCAAGCGAGCTCCCCGGAGACGGGAGCAGGGAGCCGATCTGACAGCTGTGAGAGGAGGAACTTGGAGCTCTCCAGCAATCGGGGCTGAAGGTACGGCAGCTCTGTGCCTCTGGGAGAGACCGGTCATCGTAAGGGAGAATGGGGTTACCCTACTGGAGCCCTCCTTTGTGATGGACCTGAGTGCGTGAAAATGAGAAGGCTGGGCGAGATGCTTTCTGAGGGAGAGCTCCCAGCTCATGCATGTCATGGGCCCTACCCAGGGCCCTGAGGCCGGCCTTGCTTCACCTGGCCCCCGCCTACCGGAGCTGCAGGGACCCTCTGCGTGTTTTGCAGGTGCTTGTCCCAAAGATGGCAGCGCGGAGGGAACGCATCCAATTCTTGCACCGTCCTGTCCCTGCTCGGAGCCCCCTGTGCCTTCATGGGCTCGCTGGCCCCGGGCCACGTTGCCGAGTGAGTGGTGGAGGGAGCAGGAAGGCCTGCCCGCAGGGTGGGGGGCAAAGAAGGAAGTCTTGACCCAGGGGAGGGGGGGCTTGGGGTGGAGGGCAGGGTGTAAGAAATGGGGTGTGGGGGTAACTCTGGATCCAGAGTGGGAGGGGCGGAGTAGAGTACCAGCATCCTAGACCGGCGTGGCTTATCTGCGGCTCAGGTGTGAATGCTCTCTGTTAAAGCTGTCGTTTCCACAGCCTGTTGCCTCCTCCCCTCTCCAGAGCCTGCTCAGCTTCCCACCTCTTCCCTCCTTGCTTCCAACAGACTCTGCACTGGATATGACTTTGCCCTTCTCCATCCCCCGTGGTCCTGGCTATGCTTGCGGCAGAAGGCAGTCAGGGACGTGCCGCACCCATCCTCCCCCGGGGATGTCCAGTCTCCGTGGTCCTAGGGTTCAGGCCCACAGTTCCTTTCCCCGTTGAGGGGGCAGGACCAGTGCTTGTGTCCTTGTTGTTCACTGAAGCCACAAGAGCACCCTGCCCGAGGACACCCTGAAGCCATGTGCTAACGCTGGGCCCAGACCCAGGCCTCAGCTCACTAGCCGGGAGGCCCCCACACTTTCTCTGTGTTGGCTGCTGCCGGGACCCAAGAGCCCTTTGACCCCTGGCACTGCCAGTTCAGCAAATGCTTATCAGGAGGTGAGGCCCACACTTTGCCCACTGTGGGCACTAGGGCAGGCTGCCAGCTTGCTGGCCTGTGGAGCTCAGCCCTTTGAACCCTGGTTTCGGGGGGTGGGGCTGCAGCCCAAGCCTAGCCCCCTGAGCTGCAGCTAGATTCCCTTTCTCGGTGAACGGGCACGAAAGAGATCAGGAGACAAGGGCCTTTCCTGTGAGGTGGGACAGAAGGGCCTGGAGCCAAGGGCTGGTCACTTGTTAACTTTCTTCAGTGGCTGTCTTCCTTCCCAGCAAGAGGCAAAACCTGAGTTTTGCATGGCTCTCACTCAGGGTAGTGGACTCCCCTTTATGGAACAATAATGCTGGGAGGTGGGCCACTCCGGATTCTCAAAACATTTAATGAGCCCCTACCATGTGCCAGGCACTGTGTGTGCAAAAAGGCATTTGGAAAACCAAACCGTAGTTGGTATGCTTTGGGGAAGTTCCTATTTAAAGGATCTTTGAGGGGTGAGATGAGGAGTGACGCCCCGAGCTGATCCCAATTTGGTCTGTATTGTCCAGCTTCGGTGTTGCCGAAGCGGGGTCCGGCCATAGTGAGAAAGGTCAGGATGGTGGCTGGACTAGTGGTCCCAGGATACTGTGTCCAGAGAGGGCCAGGAAACGTGGGCCTGGCCCCCTTGTTCTGTGGGTGCAGTCTCCTCGAGGGGCCACCTCCGGCTCCTGCTGATCGGAGGAGATCCTGGGGTAAGAGTCCCGGACCAGGGGCTCCACTGTGCGGAGCATTAGGCCCTGGGAGCCAGCTCTCTGCCTGGAGGGCTCACCGCGCAGCGAGAGGAGAGGGCTATGGGTGGGCTCCCCAAGGCAGCACCGCTTCCTGGCTGGGCATCACGGAGGCGGTTGTGGAATCACAGCACGGCAGGGGCCTTCAGAGAAGAGAACAGAAAGGATGAGTGTGTAGAGGGCAGCTGGGGGGCAAAGTACCACCTTGGTAATTATTAATTCTGCCTAGGCTTTGCATGAAACTGGCCACGGTGCCCTCGCCTGCTTTGTTCAAACAGGGCGCACATGCTCTAGGCCCCAGATCTACCCCATCCAGTTCCACGGACTTCAGCACATCCTTTCTGGCTTGAGTCAGACCAAAGGGACAGGTGTGGGGTTGGAGTTTACTTCAATCAGGCTCTAAAAGAACGTCCCTAGGTGTTTTTCTCACTGAGTTCCAGGCTATGCGCCCCTGCCTTTCCTGCCCCCTTGCACAGCCTGGGGCGGCATGGTGGTTTCCAGTTCCCTCCTGGCCCCCTCCGCTTGCCTCCAGGGTCCCCAGCGGTCCTGCCACCGACCCTCCAGTCCCCAAACCTTTGTCGAGCTTCACCTCCCCCCGACCCCGGGGTGCTCCATCCCGGCAGTTTTGTCCTGGATGACCTCCGCCGCTATTCTGTGGACCTCCGCTACACAGTCTCTCAGACCACGGGCTCTGTCCCCATCTCCACGGTCATCATCAGCGAGGCCACTGGTAGCCGCACCATCCTGCATGCCTACAGGTTTGTATGCCAGTCTGCGCCTTGCCAGCCGCCGCTGTCGCCGTCACTAACTCTCAGAACAGGACCCTTCTTCTCTCAGAGGCCCACGTGCTCCAGCACCCCCTCCCCATCCCTGCAGGAGGTCCAGGCCACGTATAGGCTCTAATCGGTGTCTCCTTGCCCTTCCCCTGACTCGGAATCCACCCCAAGCTTCCTAGTGGCTGACTTCAGGCAGCGGGGCGTGGATGTGTCCCAGGTGGCCTGGCAGAGCAGAGGGGAAACCCCATGCTCTTGCTGCATCGTCAACAACTCCAATGGCTCCCGCACCATTGTGCTCTACGACACGTAAGGCCCCCTGGCCTCGCCCTGGCACAACCCACCAATCAGTTCCCTCACTTGCCACCGGGGCATCCCGGCAAGCCGCCTTTCTTTTTGTACCAGAAATCGTCCCCATGCCAACCTGTTCAGTGATTTCTCAATTGTTTTCAATTAGGGGAGAAGTGAGGTGGGAAGAGATGTGCTTTGCTCCAATGACTTGGCCTTGGTCAACACCAAGGATGGGCAGGCAAGCCTGTGCAAAACATAATTCATGGTGTGATTCCTCCATAATTGGTCAATCAGCAGCCCGGGAGTGGATGTGGGGGAAATTGTTCTGAGGAGAGAGGGATGGATGGGAGATGGGATTCCACCCATCTTAAGCCCTGATGGGGACCCACTGGAATTTCCGGGCTCAGCCCCCAGAAGCGCCAGCCTGCAGCATGGCACTAAGGAGATGGGTTTGGGTGTTCAGAAGACATGAGCCCACCACAAAGTTCCCTGCATAATGAAGCCAGGCCAAAAGCACACACAATTCACGCCATCACTGAAGCAGAGGGAAGGGCATAATTGAGTTGGTAGACCAGGGCCATCAGATGCCATGTTAACTAGTGGGGAGGGATCCGCTTTAAAGTCCCAAGCTACCAGGGAGAGGCCCTGTGGACCCAGATCCTTCTCATCTGTCCCAGATTCTCTCCTGAAGAATCCCACACGTTTAGTTTCCTAAGAACCTAGTGTGTGCCAGATACTATGTTAGGACTAAGATGGTCCACACCCAGCAGTCTTGGGGTTTAGGGTGTCCCTACATGCCTAACATGACTCCTGGATCTGGGGGAGAGGGGGTAACTATATTAGAACAAGCTTTATGGCCAGTGGTCTCTGGGCTCCCTGTGTCCCATTTATAAGTGAGTGGGCATATGTGCTGGCAATGACCTTCTCCTTGGCAGTCCTAGTCATCCGCCCATTAAGCAACAATCTGCAATTTTGATCAAGGACACCACGTGGGTATTCACAGGAAGAGGAGAGGAGCTCAGAGGGGAAACATTTGTTGCCCACTGGCCTCGGTGCAGGGATATCCACACATATTACCTCCAGCTGCAGCAGGCTGGAGGGTTTGGACCACTTACCAACGGGCAAGCAGCCTCTGAAAGGCCCAGGTACACAGCTAGTTAATTAGATTCGGCTGCAGAATGTAGAGGGGAGGGCATAGTTTGGGGTAGGTCTCTGGTCAAGGCTGACCCTTCCCGGATCTCCAAACCGAAGTCAGCCAAACCTAGACTCTTCCTCAAGCACCAGCCTTGACCTCAGGGTTGCCAAACCTAGAACCCTGGTGCTGCCACTGCTGGGAGCTAAACTGTGCTGCTGGCAAGGGGGAATTCTGGGAATTGTAGTCCCTGGTGCTCTTAGAGTATTCTGGGAGATGTGGTCTCCATAGCTTACTCAACTGAATCTTGACCCATGCGGCATTAGCGTTCACAACTTAGTTAATACCCAAAGGGCACCCCAGCAAACTGCCTCCAGCTCCCTGTCTGGATGGAGCTGAGTAGGGCAAGGAGTGGTCAGGAGGTTAGCCTGGAAAGGGCCTGTCCCGGAGTTGAGCCTCAGAAGCCTTTGTGGGAGATCCGGCTTCCGGCCATGCTGCAGGTGGCACCGGGCATGGGGGCCCTGGCGGCCAGTTAGAGATCCCGGCCTTGGCCAACCTTACCATGCCTTTTCTCTCTCCTTCCTGTCCTGTGACTTAGGAACCTGCCAGATGTGTCTGCTACAGACTTTGAAAAGGTTGACCTGACCCGGTTCAAGTGGATCCACATTGAGGCAAGTCCTGCCCTACCTGTGTTTTGAGGGACTCAACCCGCCAGCCCTCCACGTATTCCACCTTCTTCTTAGTTTTTTTGACCCATGAAGTACCCTCAAGATCAATGACTCCAAGCCCCCTCATCCCCTCTCCATCTTGCTCTGTGTTTTAAGGCCCAGAAAGCATCGTACTTGGGTTCACACAGCAGAATGTAGGCACCAGAAGCAGGAAACTGGCTCCAGGCCTAGATCCGTGCTTTTCTGCCTTAGGGGCTGCCCACCTCAGCCACACTGGGAGAAATCCTGAGTTCGAGTCCTAGCCTTGTCTTTTAATTCACCATGCGTCCTTAGAAAGATCTTTTATTCCTTTATCTCCTCCTCGATGAAATCAGGGGACTGGTCAATAAGGTCTCCAAGGTCAATGACTGCTCTAGAATTTTGAAACTTAGGATGCAGCTCCGGCCCAGCTTCCCGGCGCCCCTATTCCGCCTGATGCAGAGTCCAAGCAGGGAGTGAGGGAGGAGCCAGAGGCCTGGCCCGGCCCTGCTTGTCCTGAGCCAACCCGCCCCGCCCCAGGGCCGGAACGCGTCGGAGCAGGTGAAGATGCTGCGGCGGATAGAACAGCACAACGCCTCGCAGCCTCCAGCCCAGAAGATCCGCATGTCTGTGGAGGTGGAGAAGCCCCGGGAGGAGCTGTTCCAACTGTTTGGCTATGGAGATGTGGTGAGTGGCCCACGCAGCTTCCCCTTGCCACATCCAGCTCATATGGGTGGCTTTTTATATATTTTTTTAAGATTTAAAAAAAAAAAAAAGTGTTTACATGAGAGAGAGCACAGAGGGAGAGAGAGAAGCCGACTCCCCTCTGAGCAGCGAGTCTGGCCTAGGGCTGGACCCCAAGACCCTGGGATCATGACCTGAGCTGAAGGCAGACGCTCAACCACCTGAGCCGCCCAGGTGCCTCTCATTTAGGTCTTAAAGGAACCAGCAGTTCCTTTGGTTACTGGGAACGCCCACCACAGCTGGAATGGCTTGGCGTCATTGGTAGGTAGAGGTCAAAGAGGCAGGCCCCCCGCTTTGGACTCCTTTGCAGGCCTCGGTGGTGGCCAGGGAGCAAAATTTCTGCATCCCAGTGGGTGTGAGAGCAGCCAGAGGGCTGCTAGCTAGCCACGGAGCACCCCGCATGGGAGCATCTCCTCTCCGGGCCTCTTCAGCCCTTTCCTCTGTCAAATGAGGGACTAGGACAGTTCTCCGGGGTGTCCTCCAACTCTGGAGTGTGTGGCATGCTGTGGGAGCCACTCAGGGTTGAGGGAGGATGGGGAGGGGACTTGCATAAGGTAAATTTGGGTAATGCTGGGATGGAATGAATTCTGCGGGACAATCCTTGCATCATCGCCCGAGCTGGTTGGGCCTCCCCCGTGGCTTGGATGCCTGAGCCACACCCCAGGTTTTTAGCTGAGTGGTAGGGGTGCAGCTCGGCTGAAGTATCTTTCAGCAAAACTCACTCTGGCGATTCTAACGTGTAACTGGTGTGGAGGGAGCTCTACAGCCCCTGCCCCTTTATTTTAGACCGAGAGGGAATAGTTTTTTGTTTGTTTGTTTGTTTTTAAAGATTTATTTATTTATTTGACACGGTGGGGGGGGGGGAGCAGGCTCCCTGCTGAGCAGAGAGCCTGACGGGGGGCTTGATTCCTGGACCCTGAAACCAGACCCGAGACCATGACCCGAGCCGAAGGCAGAGGCTTAACCCACTGAGCCACCCAGGCACCTGGGGAATAGTTGTTTTTTTGTTGTTGTTGTTTTTGTTTTTAGATTTTTTAAATTTATTTATTTGATAGAGACCACAAGTAGTCAGGCAGAGAGAGAGGAGGAAGCAGGTTCCCCGCTGAGCAGAGAGCCCGATGCGGGGCTCGATTCCAGGACTCTGAGACCATGACCTGAGCCTGAGCCGAAGGCAGAGGCTTTAACCCACTGAGCCACCCAGGCGCCCCTTGGGGAATAGTTTTATCAGGAAAACAAAACAAAGCAAACCGCTCCTGAGAGCCGGACGTGTAACTCGGCAGTGCTGGCTTTCACCGCAAGATGGCGCTCAAGGCTCGCTCTGGGTTTCCAGCTGCAGGGAAATTCGTTGGTCTTAGACCAAATAAACCCGGGGCTTTTGTGCCCGGTTACCGGGCTGTGTTCCAGTACATCTTGAGCGAGTATGAACACGCATTCCTGTGGGTCAGGGAACTGCTACGTTGGAGATTTAGGCGGCCGTGTTGGAGGAGCGGCATATAATACGGGGGCAACGCTGGGCCACTGGAGGTGAGTGACTGAGCCGGGCTAGGTTAGGGTGACCGTCAGCCTCTCGTCCACTGCTTGCAGGTGTTTGTCAGCAAAGATGTGGCCAAGCACCTGGGGTTCCGGTCAGCGGGGGAGGCCCTGAGGGGCTTGTACGGGCGTGTGAGGAAAGGGGCAGTGCTTGTCTGCGCCTGGGCTGAGGAGGGCGCGGATGCCCTGGGCCCCGATGGACGGCTGCTGCACTCGGACGCCTTCCCTCCGCCCCGGGTGGTGGATACTCTGGGGGCCGGAGACACCTTCAACGCCGCAGTCATTTTCAGCCTGTCCCAGGGGCACAGTATGCAGGAGGCGCTGAGGTTCGGCTGCCAGGTGGCCGGCAAGAAGTGCGGCCTGCAGGGCTTTGACGGCATCGTGTGACCGCCCTGGGGCGGGGGGGGCCCTGGCTCAGAGCACCCCCTCCCTGGAGGCTGGCGCCTTCCCAGCCACCACTGCCTTCTTCCCCGCTCCATGCAGCCCGGCATCTGCGCTGCACACCCCCTGGGCAGATGCAGGCTGGGGGTGCGGCGCGGGGGCGGGGAGGGGGGTGCTCCGCTGTGTCCTGGTGTCTCCGCTGAGCCACAGAGCAAATAAACCTCCCGCCCCAGGGCCCGCTTCCTTCAGCCAGTCTGTCTGTCCTTGATGTCCAAACTGCTTGGCTGGGGATGCCAGACGCTTTGATGCTACAGCCCTTCACCCTCGTCTTCTCTGTTCCTCCAATGAACCTCCCTGCGGAGGCCCAGAGGGGGCAGCCCGCTCTAGAGCAGCGGGAAGCACCCCCCCCCCCCACTCGCCACCAGCCGCGCCCTCGGTGGAGACCCAGCCATTTCTGGGGAAGAGGAGCCACAGGGGATGGGTAGAGACCCTGGGCCTTCCTGGCTGGGGAGGACGCTTGTCTCCTTGTACCCAGGGACCGTTCCAAATTAACAAGCCATGAGAAAATCTCCTCTGGATCCCTGGGCTGTGGCTCCGAAACTGTCCCCATGGCTGAGCCAACCTGACAGGCCAGTGGGCAGGGAGCCTACTCTGTGGTTTGGTGGCAGCTTCATGGTCCAAAAATATCTCCGTTGTGACTGTCCCGGAGCCTGAAGCCCCACCCTTGGGGCCACCTTGTCCTTAAGGCAGTGCCTCGTCCACAGATGTGCCCCTGGGACCCAGACCAGGCCTGAGGGCATATTGGGAATGAGCCAGGTTTCGTAAGGGAGTTGGGGCAGGGTGAGGCCCCAGACTGTGCTAAAGACCATGGGCTTTGCAGTCTGACACACCTGAATTCAAATCTGCCACTTAATTTGTGCTGTCTCCTTGGGTACGTTACTGACTCAGTCTTCCTCAATTTTCCTCATCTGCCAAATGGAGCTAATTCTGCATTATTGTGAGGATACAATCAATGTAGAAAATGCCCGGCATGATGCCTGGAGTGTACTGGGCTCTCAGTAAGTGGCAGATCTTGTTGATACTCTGGGGAGGGCTCCTACAGGGTGGTGGGGAGGACCGGCGTGGTGGTGGGGGGGACCAGCGTGGGGCTGCAGGAGGGTCTGGGGTGTCTGAACCACAAAGGAAGGGGAAGAGGAGCCTTTGGGCCCCAGGGAGAGGCGGGCCCTCCTGCTGTGTCTCAGCACCCTCTGGGACCACTGGGGAAGCCGAAGCCCCTCCCAGAGGCCTGTCCAGTCCCCAACCCCCTATGTCCCTGAGGCCAGGCCAGCCACACCAGGAAGTAGATGGCCCAAGCAGATAAGTTCATCAGTTCTTTATTGGTTGACTGGGCCCTAAAGCTGCTGCCCTCGACTTCAGGTCTCCCTGAGCTGCCCCTCTGGGGACCAGGAAGCGGACAAAGAGGCAGTCCTTGTCCCAGCCTACACGCCCCACTCTTCGGGGCTCATGTTCTGGTACTGAGACTTCTGCGGGTGCAGATCTCTTTCGTCAAGGTTCATATCTCATCATTCTCCAGTTGAATAACATGAACTTCAAACTCATTTGGGGTGTTCTTAGACTCCAATGTTTCCCCTGGAAGCTCCTCTGCATCCTTTACAGTGTCCCTGGCCTCTGCCTGTCCTGTAGCCTCTGCTGCAGGGCTTGGGCCTTCTCTTTCAGCCTCTGCCTGTCCCCCAGCCTCCTGCACAGGCTCTGAGGACTCCCTTCTGGCCTCTGCCTGTCCCCCATCTTCTCTGGGACCCAGGGCTCCCTGCAGCTCTTGTCCTGGCAGGCTGTTAGCTAATGGGGGCTGCCTCCCAATGTCTTGTGGCTCCGGGGGCTCTTCGGGCTGTGTGTGCCTTGGGGCCTCTCCTGGGAAGTTGATGAGCTCTGCAGGGGACATGAGCCCATCCCCGTTCAGGTCCTGGGTCTCGAGCACCTTGTCCACTACCAGGATCACCTGTGGAAGCACACAGTTGCCGTACAGGATCCACTGAACAGACATGTTCCCAGGAGCCCTGACCCTCCCCACACCTCCCCACCTCCCTGCCAGGCAGGCTCAGAGCACTTCTTTCCTAGTGGATTCCCCAAAACAGTCATGATGAAAAAGACTGAAGCCCCAAGCAGCTGAGTCTCCTTCGTGGGAGAAGCCCTCCTCCTCCACCAGCCAGCGGGGCTTACCGGGTTGGCGATGGGAAAATCAGCAGCTCCAGGTGCCAGAGCTGCGGTCAACATGGACAACAGCTCCAGGCCATCCAGCTGTCCACTCTGGTCATAGTCGTGGAGGGCAAAGAGGTAGAGGAGAACTAAGGAGGAGAAGCCAGATCAGAAGAGACATCAGGAACAGGCAGGGGGTGACCGATGGCCCAGGGTCAGTCTTGGGTGTGCTGCCTCGGAGCCCCTGCCCGCTGGCCCCAGTGCCCAACCCCTTACCCTGCTCCCGGGTCATGTGTTCGGGCTCCTTTTCCATCCTCTCCAGTCCCTGTAGGTAGTTCTGCAGAAGCCTGCCAGAAACGGGGAAAGTCAGCCCCAGAGGCCAGCGTGCAGACCCAGGCCTACCCCCACCCCCCAGCCCAGCCCACTCACCGAAGCTGCTCCTGGCCTGGCTGGAAGGGGTTGGACAGGGGCTGCTGCTGCACCTCAGGGTCCAACCTGGAGGAGAGAGAGAAGGGCCAGGCTTGCAAAGAGCCTCCCTAAGGATCCGGCCTACCAGCTGCCCATCCTCAAGCTCCTGGCAGAGTTCTCTCCCCAGACCCAAAGGGCGTTGTTCTCTCAAATTCCGCAAAACCCTTGTGGGGCGGAGGCCCTTCTGGTCTCAGAAGCAGAACCTCACTCCCTTGGACTGTTTTTACAGATTCCTAACTTAGACGTTAAGGGAAAACCCAAATAAAGTGTCTGATTAGAGGCCAGATGAGGACACACCTAGTAGATACAAGTTGGAGACCCAAGAAAACAGTGAGTGGGTGTCCGGATAGCAGGGATCGCGGTCACCCTTCAGCTCTGGGGCCCGGGCCAAGGGGCAGGTCTCTGACTCTCCCGGAGGCACTGCCCTGGTTTCTACAGACCGGATCTGCTCCACGACACATGCTGAGGGCATGCATGATGGTTTTGGAGTTTCCATCTGCTCAGGCTCTTTCTCAGTCCTTAAAGCCCAAGGTTTGCTCCCAGTTCTGGACGGGGCTGCCTGGTTGACCCAAATCAGTCCAGACCTGCGAGGCTAGATTGCAGGAGCCGCTGCGGCAGCCTCTGTCCCTGCTGCCAGCCTTGCTGCTCTCTGTCCCTCCCCCCACACCCCACATACCCAGTGTGGTCTTCACACCGGAGCCTTGAGGCAGATGAGCACACAAAACAGAACAGATCTGCTAATGATCTCGAAGGCTCTGGTATTCTCACAGAAGGTCTGGAGAAGAGGAGCGCAGCCCCTTCCCGGGCCACAGCTGCTTCCCCAAGCCTCATACCCTGTCGGAACTGAAGCCCCGGATCCCAGATGACCCACAGCTCCTTCCCCAAGCCTCACACCCCCTCAGAACTGAGGCCTGGGATCCCAGAGGAACTGATCCCAGCAAAGATGTCCCGTTGCCCGCTCTGCGAAGGGCACTCCTATAGGCAGAGGCAGAGGTCAGGGGAAGGGGGTGGATACAGAGCTCCAGGAGCATACACCCCAGGATCCTGCCTCCCAGAGGGGCCCACCACACCCTCAGACTCTCCAGACTCCCTGTATCCCAGCCTATGGCCCTGCCTTCTGGAGCCCATTACCTCACGGTTCCGTCCTTGGGAGCAGCCTGACTCAGGGGCAGCAGCAGCACTAACATTCTTGTTGCCAAAGGTAACAACATCCTTGCCGGAACTGGAACTAGGAACAGAGTTAGGGAGTCAAGGGGAAGGGATGTCTGCCACAGAGTGAGGGGACAGGAGGGTTAGACAGGAGCTGCTTCTCTCCCTGCCTCCACCCACAGCCAGGTGACAGGACTCCTTCCTGCTCAGGGAGGAGGCCCACACAGACATCAGCCATCCCCTGTGGAATCTGCCGGAAACAAATCTTACTCCAGACCCAGTGTGTAAAGCACGGAAAGCAGATCCGCTGTGGCAGAAGCAGCTCTGGGGGGGAGGAGTCCCTCCCCACACCCATCCCCCACTCTGTGGTGCCCCGCCTATCCCCCAACCCCATCCTCCCACTCACCCCCCAGCCGGAGGTGCTCAGAGAAGGACAATTCAAGTACATCTACCCCAGTCCAGTTCCTCACTTTGCAAATGGAAACTAGCTCAGAGACATTAAGAAAAAGGCCAGATCAGAAATGCAGAGTGTCACAAAAAGACCAAGACTTATGCAGAGGCAGATTATTAGCCTGTATTTATTAAAACTCACCCAAGAACAAATCAGTAAAGGCTCAGACTCCTTGAAACAGATCTAAACTCAGGTAAGGGTTGAAACAAACCAGAGTCAAGCCAACGGTGGCCCCAGGACCTATTCTTTTCTCTTAGGAAATCCCAATAGAAAAGAAAAAGACAAAAGCTTCCCCTTAGACCTTCACTGTGCGGGCCCACTGGCAACACAAGCTCTTGGTTATATGAAAAGAGTCAGAGAAAGGATCAGTCAGAAGCACAGAGCATGAAGCTTACTGACTAGTCCCAGGTAGGTGTACAGAGCCTACCAATTCCCAAGGAAGTACACACCCGCCATAGCTGAGGCCTGAGACTACCCCCCCCCAACTCTAGGAAGACAAATCCTCAGGTGCAGATGATAGAACCACTGTCAGGGTCCCTGACATTCTGGCTGGCACAGAATTCTCCCAGGGAAAGCCTGTCGGTTTCATCAGATTCTCAAAGAGCTCCGTAGCCCTAACAAGGTGCAGAAGCACAGCAAGGCTGGATTCCAGTGCCTCAGAGAGGTGGGGAAGGGCAGGGACACGGCTTTGCCCCTGGGAAGACGCATGTGGGAGGCTGCCTGTAGCTATGCAGAGCTGCCTTGAGGAAGAAACAACCAAACATGGAAGTCTACAAGAAGGTGAATCTACCAAGAGGCACAAAAACTGTCTTTAGTTTTCTCTGCATATACGTAGACCCAAAAGATATCATGAGTCTATGTAGTTGATTAGTGTCCATAATCCACAGTGGCCAAATGGGTGCTGAAACCACAGTTCCCTAAAGGTGTTCATGAACATTGGCTGCAAAACAGATCCTTGAGCTCCAGTTGTCACACCCAAGAGAGAAAACGAGTCACGGGCCCATCCGAGGGAGGGAGCTGGAACTGAGATCTCCATATCATCAGCTGGGGGCCCTCAGGGTTAGGGTTAGGTTAATCCAAACCCCAGCTTTAGATTTTCTAAAATAAAATCTGCCATGGTGCCTGAGTGGCTTAGTTGGTTAGGTCTCTGCCTTCGGCTTGGGTCGTGATCCGGGAATCCTGGAATCGAGTCCCATAACAGGCTTCTCCTGCTCTGCAGGGAGCCTGCAGGTTAGGTTAGGGTTAGACTAGGGTTAGGTTAACCCTAACCCCAACTGCCGTGGACACATCTCACTGAAAGGGTCATCTAGAAAAATATCCAAACCTCCATGTCTGGGAGTATGATAGGAACTGTCCCAATGAAAGTCATTACAAAGCTGGCTAAAAATAGAAAGTATCTTTACAAATGCATTGAGTTGGCAAGAAAGTAAGAAATTCTGAGTACAGCGAAACAGAAAGCACAGGGCAACGGTAATCCTGAGGGGGAATGAGCTTGAAGTAGGCTTTGGTTTTCAAACCAAACCCTGCTCAATTTGCACTCTCAGTTGGAGTGGCTGGTGCAGTAGTAGAGCTCAGAGATAAAGGTTGGACCCACCCAGTGGGAGGAGACTAATAGGAGATTCCCAACCTAGAGCTGGGATTCAAACAGCCCTACTCAATACATACTTTTTTTTTTTTTTTTAAAGATTTTATTTATTTATTTGACAGACAGAGATCACAATTAGGCAGAGAGGCAGACAGAGGGAGAGGAGGAAGCAGGATCCCTGCTGAGCAGGGAGCCCGACGCGGGGCTCGACGCGGGGCTCGATTCCAGGACCCTGAGATCATGACCTGAGCCGAAGGCAGAGGCTTAACCAACTGAGCCACCCAGGCGCCCCAATACATACTTTTTTGTGGAGAAAAAGTAAATGTGCCACAAAGAAGGGAGGGCAGCATAAATCTTGTCTGTCTTGACCTTGGTGCTGGGTGGAAGGGATAAAGTCTTCCCTGAGCATTTGTAACAAGCCTGCTCTAATGTGGGTCCAAGGCCTGAACTAAGCTACCACTGTGGTTCAAAAGCCAAAGCACATTGCTTGCATTTTAAGTGGTACCTGGTTGAGAGTACCTCCGGTCAACTAGTAAAGGAAAATACACATCTTGTCCGAGAAACACAATTCCAATTCATGCCCCAAAGAAATTCCATTGGTAAAGGGTCATGGAGCATGACCTCACAGCCAGAAAGTCATAAATACACAAGGAAATAAGACACTGTCAGTGAGAGCCAGCTAACCAATAGAGAGTGAAACCAGACTTGCAAAAGAAGGACACTGGAATTATCATACCAAGAACATGAAGTATATTTAATTTGTTTCAAGAAATTAAAGAGAAGCTTGAAACTACGGGAAAAGAGTATGAGCATAAAAATGACCAAGAAGATTTGAAGAAGAACCAAATATAACTTCCACAAATATAATGAAAAGATTAATTTTAAAATGCAATGAGTAAGTTAGATGATGTGAGAATTAATGAACAAATTATCCAGGAGGTAGCTCATTGAGCCAAAGACAGAAAATATAAAACACAGGTTAAGTGGCATGGAAAATGAAGGAGAAATGGGACCGAAGCACTGTTCTATGATATAACAGCTGAGATTTCCCCCAATCTATTGCAAAAACACAATACTCGAATCCAGGAAGCCCAACAATCCAAGGAAAGCTAAATAAACAGGATACACACCCAGAGCTATTCTGAAACTATATGATACCAAGAAAAAAGAGAAGTTCTTAAAGGTAGTCAGAAGGAAAAGACAAATCCCCAAAAGGACGATTAGACTGATAGTTGATTTCTCAACAGCAACAGTGATACCAGGTTACAGTAGTACAGTATTTTAACACATTGAGAAGGGGGAGTGTGGGGGGCGTGGGGGAGAACTGTCATTCTAGAATTCTCATCTCAGCAAAATTATCTTCCAAGAATGAGGTGAAACAAAAACAATTTTAATAAACAACAAATTAGAGAATTTGCCACCAACATTCCTCCATTAAAGGAAATTCTAAGGGATTTATTGCAGGAAAAAGGAAAATGATCCCAGAAGGGTTTGAAATGCAAGGAAAAATGGTGAGCAGAAAAAAATCAGAAAGTATTTGGGAAAATAGAAACAAATGTAGACTGATAATTACATTAATATAGGGAGCAAAAAATGGTGAACTAAACTACAATATTGGACAACATTAAGATGTAAGGTAAGGGGGCGCCTGGGTGGCTCAGTGGGTTAAAGCCTCTGCCTTCAGCTCAGGTCATGGTCCCAGGGTCCTGGGATCAAGCCCGCATCCGGCTCTCTGCTCAGCAGGGAGCCTGCTTCCCCCTCTCCCTCTGCCTGCTTGTGATCTCTCTCTCTGTCAACTAAGTAAATTAAAAAAAAAAAGATGTAAGGTGAGGATGGTTGTTTGAGAAGAGAGTAGACATATTGAGCAACTTTGTTAAATATGCACGGAAAGGTCTTAAGGAGAACCACTAAAAAAACAGAAATGGAAGAAATAGAATGTATGACCTCAAACCAGCAGAGAAAAAAATGAATGGAATTTTTTATTTTTTTATTAAAACAGGGTTATTTTTTAAGATTTTATTTATTTATTTGACAGAAAGAGAGACAACAAAGAGAGGGAACACAAGCAGGGGGAGTCGGAGAGGGAGAAGCAGGCTTCCTGTTGAACAGGGAGCCTGATGTAGGGCTCCATCCCAGGACCCTGGGATCATGACCTGAGCCAAAGGCAGATGCTTAATGACTGAGCCACCCAGGCACCCCATGAATGGAATTTAAAAAAAAAAATCATTTCAAAGGAAGGCAGTAAAAAAGAATAGAGAAACTTAAAAAATGAAAAAAATATGGCAAAAAAAATATAAATTAAGATGGTAAAAATATATCTAAGTTTATCGGTGGTCATAACTATAAATTCTTTAAATTCATTGGTTAAGAAATAGAAATTCCTGGGGTGCCTGGGTGGCTCAGTGGGTTAAAGCCTCTGCCTTGGGCTCAGGTCATGATCACAGGGTCCTGGGATCAAGCCCTGCATTGGGCTCTCTGCTCAGCAGGGTGCCTGCTTCCCACCCCCCTCCTCTGCCTGCCTCTGCCTGCTTGTGATCTCTCTGTGAAATAAATAAATGAAATATTAAAAAAAAAAAGAAATAGAAATTACCAAAATACATACAAAACAAGATACAGTTATATGTAATTTTCAGGAGATGAACCTAAAAAGTAGAGACACAGGTTGAAAGCAAAAGGATGGGAGGAGGGCACCTGGGTGGCTCAGTGGGTTGAGCTGCTGCCTTCGCTGGGGCCCTGATCTCAGGGTCCTGGGATGGAGTCCCGCGTCGGGCTCTCTGCTCAGAAGGGAGCCTGCTTCCCTCTCTCTCTCTGCCTGCCTCTCCGTCTACTTGTGATCTCTCTCTGGCAAGTAAATAAATAAAATCTTTAAAAAAAAAAAAAAAAAGGATGGGAGGATATATAAAACAATAAAAAAGCAATAATAGACAAAAGAAAGCTAGTGCAGCTTTATAGACATTAGACTAGACTTTAAGATGAAAGGCATTATCATAGATAAAAGAATGTCATTACAAAATTCATAAAAATTTAATACCCTAGGAAGATACCATAGTTCTGAACTATGGTATATGGACATATGGTATATGTCTAATAACATAGCCTCAAAACATCTAAAATAAAAACTGCCATGGGCGCCTGAGTGGCTCAGTTGGTTAGGCCACGGCCTTTGGCTCAGGTCGTGATCCCGGAGTCCTGGGATCGAGCCCCATAACAGGCTTTCCCTGCTCTGCAGGAGCCTGCTTCTGCTTCTCCCTCTGCTTCTTCCCCTGCTTGTGCTCTCTCTCTGTCAAATAAATAAATAAAATATTTTTTTAAAAACTGCTATAACACTGCACACCTATTAGAATGGCCAAAATCCAGGACACTGACAGCACCAAACACTGGAGAGGATGGGAAGCAGCAAGACCTCTCATCGCTGGTAGGAATGCAAAACGGCGCGGCCACTTTGGAAGACACTTAAGCAGTTTCGTATGAAGTTAAATGCATTCTTACCATACAACCCAGCAAATTCAGCAATTGCACTCCTTCACGTTTATTGAAACGAGCTAAAAAATCATGTCCACACAAAAACCTACACATAGATGTTTATAGCAGCCTTATTCATAATTGCCAAAACTGAAAAGCAACCAAGATGTCCTTCAATAGTGGATGGAGAGATAAACTGTGGTAGGTTGCCTGGGGGGGCTCAGTCATTAACCACCTGCCTTCAGCTCATGTCATGGTCCCAGGGTCCTGGGATCGAGCCCCGCACTGGGCTCCCTGCTCAGCAGGAAGCCTGCTTCTCCCTCTCCCACTCCCCCTGTTTGTGTTCCCTCTCTTGCTGTCTCTCTCTGTCAAATAAATAAATAAAATCTTAAGAAAGAGAGAGAGAGAGAGAAAAGAAGGAAGGAAGGAAGGAAGGAAGGAAGGAAGGAAGGAAGGAAGGAAATGTGGTATACCCAGACAATGGAATATTAGTGCTAAAAAGAAATGAGCTATTGGGGCGCTGGGTGGCTCAGTTGGTTAAAGCGCCTGCCTTCGGCTCAGATTATGATCTCCAGGTCCTGGGATTGAGCCCCACATCGGGCTTCCTGATCAGCGGGGAGTCTGCTTCTCCCTCTCCCTCTGCCCCTCCTGCCTACTCATGCTCCCTCTCTCTCAAATAAATAAACTCTTTAAAAAAAAAAAAATGAGCTAGGGGCATCTGGGTGGCTCCGTGGGTTAAGCCTCTGCCTTCGGGTCAGGCCAGGATCCCAGGGTCCTGGGATCGAGCCCCACATCGGGCTCTCTGCTCAGCAGAGAACCTGCTTCCTCCTCTCTCTCTCTCTCTCTCTCTCTCTGCCTGCTTCTCTGCCTACTTGTGATTTCTGTCTGTCAAATAAATAAAAAAAAATCTTAAAAAAAATGAACTAGCAAGCCATGAAAAGCCCTAGAGGAATTTAAATCAATATTACTAAGTGAAAGAAGCCAATCTGAAAAGGCTATGCACTGTATGATTTCGACGGTAAGACATTCTGGAAAAGGCAAAACTGTGGAGACAGTCAAAATAGTGGTTGCTATGGGTTGGGGTGGAAGGATGAAGAGGTGGAGCAGAGAAGATTTTAGGGCAGTGAAACTACTCTTTATGATACTACAATGACAAGACATGTCATTATACAATTGTCCAAACCCACAGAATGTTCTAGAATGAACCCTGATGTAAACTATGGACTTTTGAGTGATGATGTGTCAGTGTGGGTTCCTCCAGTTGTCTGGAATGCACAGTCTGGCCTGCGATGTTGATCGTGGGGGAGCAGTGCATGTAGGGGGGAGCACAGAGGTATACAGGAAATCTCTGTACCTCTCACTCAACTTTGCTGTGAACCTAAAACTGCTCTAAAAAAATAAAATCTTGAAAAAAAAAAAAAAACAACTAGCAGAACTACAAGGAGAAAAGTCGAATCTGCCATCGTGGTGGGAGAATTTAATAGACATCATCCAGTATTTGAAACATTAACCAGACTAAAAATGAGTAAGAATGTAGAAGGTTGAATAAAAAACTTAATATGCCTGAGCTAATGAACAAATGAGAGACCAATCCCCTAGCAAGTACATATTCTTCTCAATACATGTGGAATATTTATAAAAACTGACAAGTAATGGGCCAGAGCACATGGTTCAGTGAATAACAAGACTCTGTCTCATGCTATATTATATGACTAACATGTAATTACATAGAAACCAACAACAAAAATGATGCAAAAAATCTCACATATACGGAAATTTATTTATTTTTTTAAAAGATTTTATTTATTTATTTGACAGAGAGAGATCACAAGTAGACAGAGAGGCAGGCAAAGAGAGAGGGAGGGAAGCAGGCTCTCTGCTGAGCAGAGAGCCCGGTGTGGAACTCGAACCCAGGACCCTGAGATCATGACCTGAGCCGAAGGCAGCGGCTTAACCCACTGAGCCACCCAGGCGCCCCACATATATGGAAATTTAAAAGGCATACTTACATGTGGTTCAGAGAAGAAAATCATAATGGAAACTGTTAAATACTTAGAGTTGGATAATACTGGGAAAATATGTGTGAAAACAAGATGGGTAGAGCAGTATCAGAGGGAAAGTGGATTGACTTAAAAGCATCTAATAGAAGAAAGTGCTAAAAGTTCGTAAGTTAAGCTTCCAACTCAATAAGCTAGTAAGACAGAATAAACTTAAAGAAATGAGGAATGCCTGGGTGGCTCAGTTAAAGCCTCTGCCTTCAGCTCAGGTCATGATCCCAGAGTCCTGGATCGAGCCCTGCATCGGGCTCTCTGCTCAACAGGAAGCCTGCTTCCACCTCTCTCTCTGCCTGCCTCTCTGCCTACTTGAGATCTCTGCCTGTCAAATAAATAAATAAAATCTTTTAAAAAAATAAAGAAAAAACAAAAGATGGTAGAGATTAGGAATACGACTGAGAAGAGCGAGAAAAGCCAGGCACTGGTGTTTCTTTAAAAGGACTAATAAAATAGACAAACCTCTGACACATTAAGAACAAAGAGAAAAGGCACAAAGAAAGAACATTGGCAATGAACATGGGGACATAACTACGGAAATAGCAGAAACTTGGAAACTTAGAGGTCAGAGCTAATTTCCTAGAAAAGCTTGATAGCAAAACTGATGGAGGAAGAAATAGCAAATTTTAATAGTCCTATAACCATTAAAGAAATTGAATCAGTGAGGATAAGCCTCTGTTGTTTGAAGGATTGCAAACCTGACACTTTCTAGAGAGCAACCTGGAAATGTATGGTAATTGCCATGAAACTGACCCAGTGATACCATCCTGAGGATTACAGAGGGAGGAACTCAAATGGAAAAAGAATTATAAAGATATTTATAACCATGCCATTCATATTAGTGAAAGAAACATAATCAACCTGAATGGCTAATATTTAGGCAATGGCTAAGCAAAGCATATTAAAGGACAGAGCAATTAAAAATGACAAATATTGCAGAGTGCCTGGGTGTCTCAGTAGGTTGTGCACCTGACTCTTGGTTTCAGCTCCGGTCAGGGTCTCAGGGCCTGGGATTGGGGGGAAGGCCTACCCCACCCCCCTGCATTGGGCTCTGAGCTCCGTGGGGAGTCTGCTTCTCTCTCTGCTCTCTCTCTCTCAAATAATTTTTTAAAAAATGATATTGCAGGAGCACCTTGGTGGCTCAGTGGGTTAAAGCCTCTGCCTTCGGCTCAGGTCATGATCCCAGGGTCCTGGGATGGAGCCCCACATTGGGCTCTCTGCTCGGCAGGGAGCCTGCTTCCCTTCCCCTTCCCTGCCTGCCTCTCTCTGCCTACCTGTGATCTCTGTCTGTCAAATAAATAAATAAAATCTTTTAAAAAAATATTGCAAACTTGTAATTTTTAAAGGAAAAAAATAGATGTGAAAATATCAAAGGCTTAAACTTCTGTATCACAAAAGACACCGTAAGTCAAGTACAACAGGACAAGTGAGAGAGGACTAGGGGAGTGTAAGTAGGGTTCAAAACTACCTCAGTTCTTGGGAGGGGGAACTCACCACAGCCTGCCTCAAGGAGGTGAAAGACAGAAGTCTCAAGAGAAAGCCCCTGGGGACTGAGAGGAGATGCAAGACTGAGACGCCTGCTCCTGAGCCAGGAGGATCAGGGAGAAGTTCCAGCCCATGGGGTGCCCGAGCATTCTGGAAGCAGTGGCTGTAGAGGGTACAGGTCAATGGGGCAGAGGGCCCTGGTTCTTTCTGTGCAGAGTGCTGCTGGGTTTCTTGGGAGGCGGGGCAGTGGAGGCTGGGCTCAGCTGAGGGTTCCAGTATCTAAGACAGAAGAAGAGGCACATAATGGCTGAGAAGGCCAGCTGGCCAGAAGGAGCCAGGAGAATGCTGGCACATAGAGACCCTGGGACTAGATACCACAGAAGAGAGCCTGGGTTGCAACAGATGTCAAAAACCTTTGTGGCCGAAGACCAAGAGGGTGAGCATCTCCAGGGAAGGCAAATAGAAATATAAGTTTGTAGAACGAAGATAAAATTTATTTGCTGCTTTACTATTTATTAAGCGCCCACTGTGTGTGAGGCACTATCTTACAAGTGAGATGATAAAGTAGAATTACTTCTCCTTTTTTTTCTTAAAGCTTGCAAATATATAAGAAAAGATACAGATGTTAGACAGTGATTGAGGGAAAGACAGGGAAACAGAGATACTGAGGAAGAGGTCACACAGTCTAGAGGGGAAGGGTATGGGCCCCAACCTCAGGCGGCCTGAACCCCAGGCCTGGCTCTGGAACCACGAGGCTTCTGTGTTTTAGGCTGTTCATCTATGTGAGGCAGACGAGAGCACCCCTCATGGGGTGCGGTAAGGGTTCAGTGACACCTGATTGTACACATTCTACACATTTTGCACAGTGCCTGCTTGTACACAAACGCCCGTTTCCCTCCAGAAGTTTCCCTGGCTGGCTCTGCAGTGGCTTCACACACACACACCCTCCTGGTCTCCCCACCTGGATGCCCTCAGATTGTTTCCTGCACCCCCACCCCATCTGTTTACTGCCAGGACCTGGGCCTACAGGAGGCATTGGAGTAATTTAAATCCCTCAGAGCTGTCAAAACCTATCATCCGGGCAACTAGCAGTTGCCTTTTAAAAGAGGACTGTCCGGTGGGAGCAATTCAGGCATAAAGGGGAAGCACCCCTCAGATTCCACTAATCTACTCCCTCCTTAGGCCAAATATTCTGGTTTGCAACACAGGTCTACAAATTCCTTGACCCGCCTTCCCACAAAGGACCAAGTCTAATTTGCCTTTCCTTACATACGATCTGGACTTAGCCACTCACTTCGAACGAAGAGCTGAAATAAAGGTGTGGGTCATAAAAGGTGCCATAGCTTGTACCTGGTTCTGCTTCACTCTCCCTCTGTCTCCTCACACGCACATAGGCCCCTGTGGAGCCCTGAGCTGCCACGGAAGAAGTCTGGCGTCCCCGAAGCCGCCACGCTGGAAAGACTGTGTGGGGAAACCGCAGAAGCCTGAGGAGCTGCAGCCGATCCGGCCTTCAGCTGCTCTCGTCTCCCCCAGCCCGAGACCATCCAGGTGAGAGGGCAAACCTTCCGGTGATTCCAACTCCCAGCTTTCAAGGTGCCCCAGTCCACACGGAATGAGCAGACATATGCTGGTTTCCACAGCCAGGCCCAGACTGCACGCTCATGACCAAGGTCAACGTTCTGGCTTCCGGCCATTAAGTTGTGAGGTGGTTTGTTAAGTTGTCTTAGTAATCAGGACTGTGTGCGACATGGGCAGTGGTGACATGGGGCCCACCTCTCAGAGCGGACCTTGGCTTTAGCGTAATGCTCTGCTGACTCCATATTGAAATTATTTTTTTTTTTTTTAAATAAGTATGCTCCACCCACAGTGTGGGGCTTGAACTCATGACCTTGATATCAAGAGTCACCAGCCAGGTGCCCACGATCCTGAAATTCTTACTCTTGTTTTTGCCCAGGGCCCTGAAAGTACGTACCTGGTCCTGAACCCTACCCACATGAATTACTATTATCCTCCTCCTCTTGGTCCAATGCATCCATTTCATGTATGTAACCATTCAGGGGGTGCCTGGGTGGCTCAGTGGGTTAAGCCTCTGCTTTCAGCTCAGGTCATGATCTCAGGGTCCTGGGATGGAGCCCCGCATTGGGCTTTCTGCTCAGCAGGGAGCCTGCTTCCCCCTCTCTCTGCCTGCCTCTCTGCAACACCCCCCACCCCGCCTGCCTCTCTGCCTACTTGTGATCTCTCTCTCTCTGTCAAATAAATAAATAAAATCTTAAAAAAAAAAAAAAGGTTTTTTTGTGTAGTGGACTGAGAACAGAACTTTGGGACCAGCCCCCACCACAGGCTGTCCCTGCCACCTTGGGTGAATTAATTATCCTCACTGGACTTCAGTTACCTTATCTGCACAAAGAGATGATAACAGTACTCACCTCTCCTAGTTACAAGGGATAGGGAGTGCGTAACAAATTACTTGCACAAATTAATGTAGTAGCCTCTCTCTTGTCCTTGCCTCCAGTATCTTCTCCATTTAAGGAACCCTCCAGGGGTACCTGGGTAGCTCAGTGAGTTAAGCATCTGACTCTTGATTTTGGCTCAGGTCGTGATCTCGGGGTGGGGAGACCAAGCCCCATGTCCTAAGCAAGGAGCCTGGTTGAGATTCTCTTTTTCACTCTTCCTCTGATCCTCCCCCTATACACACACACACACTCTCTCTCTCTCTCAAATACATAAATCTAAACAAAAAAGGGGGGGGGTGCCTGGGTGGCTCAGTGGGTTAAAGCCTCTGCTTTCAGCTCAGGTCATGATCTCAGGGTCCTGGGATGGAGCCCCGCATTGGGCTTTCTGCTCAGCAGGGAGCCTGCTTCCCCCTCTCTCTGCCGGCCTCTCTGCCTACTTGTGATCTCTCTCTGTCAAATAAATAAAATCTTAAAAAAAAAAAAAGAACCCTCCATATCCACATCACATTAATCTTCCTTAGCTAGAACATCACTGCTCCAAAATCTTCAAAGACTCCCTGTTTCTGTTACAGTCCACAGTCCTCACCTTGGCGTTCAAGGTCTTCTGCAATCAGCTGTCAGGTCAGCATTCTATATTCATCTTCCAGTGCTCCATTACACCAACACTCGGCTTCAAACAGAAGGGCTACTGGAGTCCCCCTGCCCCCCAACACGCAAGTGCTTCTCGATTTCACTTTCCAGTGCTTTTGCCCAAGCTGTTCCACCCTCTACCTGGAACGCCCTGGGCCCTCCTGACAACCCGAGCATTCTGGTTATAGCTCATGTCACAAGCTTGAATAACTGCATGGCCCACCTCTGTTGTTTAAAGGAAGTCAAGCTAAGGAACCTCAAGTAATATGTCATGAGGTTGGTGTAATGTGATTTGTTCACGCTGAAGACATTTCTCAGCATTTACAAAAGCTTCTGTAAGCAACAGAAAAAAAGCCGTTCTTGAACCACCGCCCGTCAAAGGTGTTCCTAATCATTCCCTACAACTATAGAGCACACAAATGTGATTTACCCTCATGACCACCTGAAAGCCACAGCTCTTAGTTAACAGTCGTGATGTAGCTCCGTAGTTATTCACATCCTTCACACACACGCACATGCACACACTCACATTCACAATGACTCTCAGGTTTCACATTTCTTCAGGGCTTGCACCAGCACAGGTGAGAAGGGCCCAGCCTTGGAGTCAGACCTGAGATCAAATCCTGCCTCTGGGTCCTGACAGTGTGATCCAGGCGAGTGACTTAACCTCTCTGAGCCTGGGATAACGGTGCCTGCCTTGTAACAGCCTGGGGAAGAAGCCATGGGATAATGCAGGGTAAATGACTGGCACCTGAGTATTTCCAGAGAATCTAGGATGTGGCAGGAGCCTTTGATCTTGGGTAGCTTCCATCCAGGGCAAAACTTTCTTCCACAGCATCCCTGTCAATGGCCATCAGCCCTCGCTTGACTTCCAGGTCAGGAGTCCAGCCCCTCGTAGGGCATCCTTTCCGTTTCTGGCTGAGTCTAACTGTCCGAAAGTTATTTTGAACTGAATCCTAACACTTGACTTGTCCCTCTGGTGCCCCTGTCCCTCCCAGGACACCACCACCCCCCCACCCACCCCCCCCACCCCCCCACCCCCCCGCCAAAAGGAGACAGAGCGGTTCTACAGCCAAAAAGGCCCCACACCTGAGAGCCGGCCTTCACCTTGCCACTTCCAGCTGGGTGATAACCTGGGGCCCCTCTCCAGCCCCCCGCCCTTTTCTTCATCTGCCAAATGACGATGAAACTCCTGCCAGCCCCCAACCCCCTCCCAGGATGTCAGAGCGACAAAGGAGACACCGGAGGGAACCGCGGGTGGGGAACTGTGGAACCCCATCATCACACATAGGGAGCTCGGGATTCGCTTTCCAGCGAATCTTCCTCTACCTGCTCTCCGGACCTCCTCCCGGGAAGTGCCCCGAGGCGGGAGCCGCCGCTCCAACCCCGTCCACGCCGCAGGGGGGACGCAGAGGGGCTGCGCCTGCAGCCTGGGGACCCAGAGGCCGGGAGGGCGCCCCGGCCCCGCGGTCTCGCCCCGCGACCCGCGCGTCCCCCGCCGGCTTTGGTGGCGGCGGCGGCGGCCCCCAGCCCGCCAGCCCGGTGTCCCGCAGCCAGGGGACGCGGAGCGCGGACTCACCTGCGGCGAGCGCGGCGAGGGCTGGGCTCCGGCTTCGCGGCTGCTAGAGGCTGTGCGGCGGCCGCTCCTCGGCTCCCCGCCGGGCCCTCCCCCGGGCCGCTCCACGTGGCCGCTCCACGTCGCCCTCCGGCCGGCCGCCGCCCTGGCCCGGGCAGAGTCCGCAGCGCCCGCGGCCGGGGGCATGGCCGCCGCCCTCCGCAGCCCCCCCGCGGGCCCCGCCGGGCTTCCTCCCCGCGGTCCCCGCGCGTGTGCGAGCGTGTGCGTGTGCGTGTGTGTGTCTGCGTCTCCGTGATCTGAGAGACAGGACGGACATTTAGAGACACACAGACGAAGAGGCAGATGGTGACGCTGGTGTTCATGAGAAGCAGGTCTAACTGTGCGGGTGCCGCCCATGCCCCTGCCTGCTGGCCCCCAGATGTGCAGGACAAGACAAAGTGTAGCTGTTGGTGCGACCTTGACTCCTGGCTGTGGCCTTGTGTATGAGGTGCCTGTGACAGTAGGCCTATGGGACGCTGTATCCAGAGAGGTAAGATGGCCTTGAGAGGGTATGGCCAGTGTGTGAAGGACTGGTGTGTGACAGGAGAGGATATTCCTAGGACACAGGTCAGGGTATCTGGTGGAACTCTTCCTGAGTTGTCTGTGATGCTCAAGTGACAGCTGTGACTGCTGGTTTCCAGAGAAGGTGTCCTCGTGTGGCTGTGACCCTGTGCATCACTGAGAAGTGGTTCCATGTGAAACTCGATTGGGGAGGGGCTGGGAAAAGGATCATCTTAAGGGCGTTGGTGGCAGTCATTTGCCAGGACAGAGTGTAGCTTTGCGGTCAAAATGGTGTCACCTACTTTTGTCACAGTGACCAGTTCCACTACACTTCAGACTACATCCTCACCCACTGGCCCAAGGTCTTAGTTCTTTAAAAGAATCACTTCTTAACTCTCCAGAATCTTCCACTTCTCCCTCTCCATCAGCTCCTTCCCATCAGCATCTATCACCACAGACCCTCATCAAGGTCACCCTGTCCTCCTTCCTGTAGTGGACACTGCTGGATACTACCTCCTGGAATGATGGTATCCGATGGCTTCAGCAACACCATTCTTTCTCTTGGCATTTTCTTCTTCGTTTTCTTTATGTGCCCGAGTTCCTCTGGGCGGTCTCTTCACTTCCCATCTGCTCATATGTACATCTGTTCATGTAGCTTCCATCACTATCTGTTATGGGTGGAACAGAGTCCCTCAAAAAGCCCTACGTTGTCGGGGCGCCTGGGTGGCTCAGTGGGTTAAAGCCTCTGCCTTCGGCTCGGGTCATGATCCCAGGGTCCTGGGATCAAGCCCCACATCGGGCTCTCTGCTCAGCAGGGAGCCGGCTTCCCACCCCCCCACACCCCCACCTACCTCTCTGCATACTTGTGATCTGTCTCTCTGTCAAATAAATGAATAAAATCTTAAAAAAAAAAAAAAGTCCTGGGCGCCTGGGTGGCTCAGTGGGTTAAGCCGCTGCCTTCAGCTCAGGTCATGATCTCAGGGTCCTGGGATCGAGCCCCGCATCAGGCTCTCTGCTCGGCAGGGAGCCTGCTTCCTCCTCTCTCTCTACCTGCCTCTCTGCCTGCTTGTGATCTCTCTCTGTCAAATAAATAAAATCTTTAAAAAAAAAAAAAAAGTCCTATGTTATCATCCTAATCCCCAATACCTCAGAATGTGAGTTTATGTGGAAATAGTGAAAATGAGGTCATGTTGGCTCACACTACTCCAATATAACTGGGGTCCATAGACTCACACAGGGAGACCAGCATGTGAAGACACAGGCAGAAATTGGAATGAAGCTTCTACATGCCAAAGAAGGCCAGAGATTGCCAACAAACCACCGGAAGCTAGAGAAGAGGCATGGAGCAGACGCTTCCTCCCAGCTCTCAGGAGGAACCAATCTTTCTGAACCTTGGACTTCTAGTCTCCAGAATGTAAGACAATAAACTTCAGTTGTCTAAGACAGCCATTGTATAGTAATTTGTTATGGCAACTCTGCAAACTAATACATCATTTAAATGCTGATGACTATCAAATCTCAAATTCCAATCTCCAAACCCCAGACCACTTTGGGAATTGAACATCCTCTAATTTGTGCCTAGATTTTAATTTATAAAGGTGATGGAGAAGTCAATGCCACTGAAACATTTAATGTTACAGTTCCCCTAGAAACTAGAGGCACAGCTCACCACACAGGACTGCAGGGAGAGGCACCAGTGTAGAGGGCAGAAAGGAGCAAGGGAGAAGACCTAGGCCAAGGCCTTTGCTAAATGGGAAAGGCAAGGCAAGGCAGACAGTTTAAAATTGGCTAGTTGGAGTCAGTCAGGCAGGCTTTGGGACATAGGAACTATCCCTAGTTATCAGATACCTGCCCCTGGGTTGATCTAGGACAGGGGAAATATTAGTTTACTGAATGAGAATTAGATTAAAGAAGCAGGTCAGAGTATGGGCTCTGGATTGCGGGTGAGATGCCAACTTTGGCTGTTTGGCCTGTGATTCACGGATGCCAAGTAGACAAATACAGAATCTAAGAAAACACAACTAGAACATCTACCAGCACACTAACCTACATGTGTCTAGTCAGAACGAATCCTCTTTCTCCTCAAACCTCCTTCCTCTTGGCTCTGTCGCAGTCCCCTGTCACAAGGACTGGCACAGCCTTGCACCCCTGAGTCATACGGTCAGAAACCTGGGAGTCCTTCATGATTTCTCCTTCTCCCCCAGCCTCCAGTCTACCACCAGGTCCTATCAATTCTGCCTCCTGTCTTAAAGATCTTCACTCCTCTTAGGAGCTTCCTCAAGGCCAGGCAGCCACCTGCCATTCCAAAGTTCTCTTAACAGCTTAACTGGCCTGTTTCCTTTCTCAGCCTCCTCTAATCCATCCTCCAAGCTGCCTGAACGAATTCTAAAACACAGTTCTAGTCATGTCGCCCACCCCTTAGTAAAACTCTTTGATGGCTTTCCTCCACCCTTAGTTTAAACTCTAACGTCCTTTGTGTAGCTGCTCACTTTCTGATTCTTGACCATCTCGTATGCTCCAGACACACCAGATTTCTTTTGGTTCTTTTAAGAAGTCTATCACATCCAGGCTTTCGCTTACACTGTTTCCACTCCTGGAACTGTTCTCTCCCCAGCTCTCCTTTGCCTGGGAAACTCCTACTTGTTTTTTGGTTTCACCTTAAATGTATCATTTAACATCTGGGTACACTTTCTCTGACCCACGGAGTTTGGGCACCCTCCTCAGTGCTCTCACTGCAGCTCTACTTCCCTTACCCAGCCCTGTGCCCTATGGCAGGAGTTCAACCCTGACTATACATTTGAATCTTCCAGAGAAAGAAGTTATATCAACACCGAGGCTCCTCTCCAGACCAACTACATAGCAGGGGGCGAGGCATGGGCACTGGTAGTTTTTAAAACTCCCAGATGATTCTGATCTTCAGTCAAGGTTGAGAACCACTGCTGTTTGTTAGATGACATACTTGTTTCCACATTCCAGTAATGACAGGGAACCGCATCCTGGGGTTTCCCAAGTGCCTGGTACAAAGTGGGTGATGAGTACATATCCATCGCCCTTCCTTGATGGGGATTAGATGAGACAGCGCAGAGTGACATTGTGTGACTGTAACCTGTGTGTGTGTGACTCTATGTAGAATGCCATGCACTCAATAGCTGAGACCTAAGTGACAGCGGGGGGTGTCACAGCGGTAATGGTTGTGTCCAGTATGGGAAGGCCACTGTGAACGGCCGAACATGGTGGGACGGCAGTGTTGTCACAAGGTGAGTGGCCATGCCCTGAGTGTGAAGGTCACAGGATATCACCGCAGGAGTGGCCGTGTCCTGGGTGCCAGTGACTGGGGACCACGCCCAGGCTGCCTACCTCGCGCGGCCGGGCATGCTCTGGAGCAGGCACGGGAGGAAGCTCTCACCAAGATGGCGGCTGTGGGGAGGTCGTGGGTCCTCGCAAGGGGCGGCGCCGCTGGTGACCGCGAGGCGGAAGCAGGAGGCGTCCAGGCGTGCTCCCCTTGGGTTACGGGGCGGGGAGGCCATTTGCAGGTGACTCGGCTCAGCCCGGCGTCTGCCCTCACCACGCCTGCCGCGGGGCCCAGCGGCAGGGGGCGGGCTCCGGACCTCCGCACCAGCCGGCCGCAGAGGCCGACCCTGCACTCGCCCGGCTACGGCGTGTAACGGGCGGGGCCGGGTGCTGGAACCCCAGTCAGGGACTTGGGGATCGGAGCCCAACCACCCAAGATGCCGAGCTCCTCCCAGGGCCCGCAGAATGGCACCTGGGCAGAGCCCTTCTCCCTGCTCTTAGGTCTTGGCGCCACCCTCTGCCTGGGCTACTACTGGAGATATGTGCCACAGGTGGGTGCGGGCCCAGGATCCTCGGGCCTAAGGGGCCGCTTCCTGCCAGAGGCTCGAGCCCTTTGTGGGAGGGGGCACGATGGGGCCTTCCCCAACAGGTGAAATTTGATGCCCCCACGCCACCACCAGCCCTGCTTTGCTGGATCATGGATCATCTAACGGAGGATGTCGGTTCCTCGCCCGCCTAGATTCTCTGCATCCCGTATGCTCCCCGTACCAGCTTGGCCTTGCAGGCAGCGGAGGGGTGCTGCTCCCCGAGGATGCGGGCAAACATTTGGGGAAGGGGGGTAGAAGGCATCCTGAGGTGTCAGGGAGATGCTTTCCTCTTCTAAAAAAGGCAGTCCAGCTGTTTCTCACTAGCCTCACCGAATAAAGGAACTGGAGGCCTGTGTGGCTCTGGCTGATTCCTACCCCCCCACCAGCTTAGTAAGGCCTTGCCTCTCCTAAAGGCTGGTGGAGGTTCCCCGCCTGGCTCAGGACTAATGGATAACCCTGTCGTTCATTCTGCCCTGTTTTAACTTCTAGGCTCTCCATGTATATACGGTGCAATGGAAAATTCTGAAGAGATTTTTCTCACTGAAATTTAGATAAGATACAAAATTTACATATCCAGAAAAATTAAATCTTTTTAATCTTCATTAAACTGTTCTAAGTAACTGAGTCTAATATAAAACCCACTGATTCAAGCCCTTAAAAAAGATCTACAGGGAATTTAAATGTTACCTAGCTTTTCAGAGCTTTTTACATTTGCATGTATTGTCTGCCTTAATTAAAGAACCAAACCCCACAGTACCCTATAAATCTTACCTTCTATGCCTAATTTCAAAAGTCAGTCATTTCAGGGACGCCTGGGTGGCTCAGTGGGTTAAAGCCTCTGCCTTTGGCTCAGGTCATGATACCAGGGTCCTGGGATTGAGTCCCACATGCCCTGCTGCTTCCCCCTCTCTCTTTGCCTGCATTTCTGCCTACTTGTGATCTCTGTCTGTCAAATAAATAAATAAATATCTTAAAAAAAAAAAAAAAAAAAGTCAGTCATTTCAGACCAGAACTCTCCTTAACTAACCATTTTCCTCTGTTTGCAACCAGCCACAGAGAAGTCAGAGACCTCTGCCTCTTTATATTCCAGATCCTTCCTTGACTTCCATATACTGGTTAAATAGCAGGAAAAGTGCATTCTGGAAGTCCTAAGGAATTTGAATTGTCCAGCATGGTAATGGACTAGTATCGATTCATCCACAGAGACCAATGGCATCTCAAAAATTAGTCAAGAAACTCTCCACTAGAGCTAAAATGAAATTAACCTGTGACCTAATTTGTTCTCTACTGCTGAGCTGTTTGATCAGGGATTCCACAAATTGATAACAACTCAAAATCCTGGCAATGAGGAGGTAAAAGAGCACAATGACTAAGAGCATGAGCTCTAGAGTCAGACCTGGGTTGAATCCCAGCTCTGCCACCAGTGGTCTTTGGCAAGCTAACTTACTCAACATTCAAACCTGTTCCCATGGGGGAATCACAGGATTACGCCAAAGAACTGTTGTGAAAATCACAGGATATAATCATGTAAGTGCCTAGCACAATGCTTGAAATATACGCACTCAACAATTTTTACTTACTGGTATTGGTGGTAATACTGTAATTGCAAATTCCATCCACTTTGCCTCTTGCTTGCTGTGTGACTTTGGGCAAACGACTTCATCTGACATAGTTTCCTTGTTTATAAATATCCTAGCCCATGAGGTTGGGCTTAGCCTAGTACCTGCACATAGCACACAACGAATCACAAGCACCATTATTCAGGGCTTCAAGAGCAGGGTACAAGTCACATCTTGAGATGGCCTCTCCAGTTCATAATTTACCTAGCCTTTTTTGAGTACTGCTCCTGCACAAGACCTACTAGAAATCTGATCATAGGGATCCTTAGGGCTCACAACAGAAATGCAATTTCTATTTCTTGAGCCTGAGGCCTTTCGACTTTCTATAGCATACCTTTTTTGTAAGCCTTCTATGTGGCTAGGCCCTCTCATTCACTTGATTTGTGTCCAGAAGAACCAGCAGAGGCGTTGAAAAGTCAGGGCCAACTCCCCACTGATCTATCCCTGTCATACTACCGCTGTTACCTTTGCTTTGGCTGGCTTGAAAGAAGAGGAAAAATCTGTTCCTCCTTGGGAGTATGTTCTAACAGCAGGCCCCATGACTAAGACAATGAGGCGCTGTGGTCAAAGTCTTTGAGCGTGAGCACATGCTGTAGGGAACATATGTGGCAATGCGGTGCAAAGCCAGGAAACGGAATGGCCAGGGCTGGTTTTAGGAAGATGCCAGTGTGGATAATTCAACTGCAGGGCAAAAGTCACAGACTGAATGGTGCCGTACTTCAGCCTCTGACCAGGATGCTAACCGAACTTTCCACAAGGAGTCAGCTGGGCCATGTATCTTATCTGCTCTCTCTAAAATAGGGCTGGGGCACGGATATGCTGAGTGAGAGAGTTAGCACTCAGTCAGCTGCCGCAGCTCCCAGCCCTGGCAAGGAGTCGGTTCAGAGTCAGGCTGGGGACTAGGTTACTTGTGGGCTCTCACTGGACTATATTCACAGTAGTGACTTGGCCATTCCGGGCCAAGGTGTGCTCGATTTCTCATTGCCAGAGGCTGGCCTCTGGAGGGGGGTCATGCTGGTGTCGGGCACCTCACTGGCCTTACAAACCAGCTGGGGGGTGAGGCAGACTATGTTGTGGTTGCAGGGGACTCCGCTGGTGACTGGGTTCTTGGCCTTCCTGGAGCAACACTGTGCAGTCACTCTGGAGACTTTCTACCCTACGCTATGGTGTTTTGAGGGGCGGCTACAAACCATCTTCCAAGTCCTACTGCAGTCCCAGCCTCCAGTCCCTTACTGGAGGTAAGAAGGGACAGAGGGGGTAAACAAGAGGCTGCAACTACAGGGGAATCCCCTGCCTGCCTTCTTGAACCTGAAGGTAATCTTTGCCCCATCTACCCCGGTGTGCGGGGATAACAATCAGAGCGGTTATATGGAAGGGCTATTTAATTGCTCAACCATGAGGTAATATTTAATCTTATATGTCCCATTACAGCTTGTTATGTTTGGTTTTTGGTTTTTTGTGTTTTTTTTTTTGGTGTTTTTTTTTTAAGATTTTACTTACTTATTTGAGAGAGAGAGCATTATGAAAAGAGAGACAGAAAGAGAGAATACGAGCAGGGTGGCGGGGCAGAGGGAGCAGCAGACTCCCCGTTGAGCAGGGAGCCTGACATCAGGCTTGATCCCAGGACCCTGGGATCATGGACCTGAGCCAAAGGCAGATGCTTAACTGACTGAGCCACCCAGGCACCCCACACTTTGTTAGGATCCTAATGTCTTGCATAATGTATACCCTGAAATGATGCTAATGGGAAGGTTTGGGAGCTGTTTACTGGGGAAGAGAGGTAAACCTTCCAAAGTATATGGAGATCCTAGATCCTAAGTTTCTTTGTGTGCCCTTTCCTTTAAGACCACAGTGAAGTCCTCCAAACCCCAGAGAGAGGCCAGGTCCTGATAGACTGGGCTGGCCTGCGCGGCAGCAGTCAGCACCCTGACTCTACTACCCAGCCCATTGTGTTATTACTTCCCAGCATCATGGGCAGTAGCCAGGACTCCTATATCTCCCAACTGGCTAGCCAAGCTCTGAGGGATGGTTACAGGTAAGGATGGGTCAAGTCCAGAGGAAGTGGGTGGTGGCTGAGAACCTGTAATAGGGAAGGCAGTGAAGACCCTGACACCTCTGGGGAGAAGGCACTATATTATATGAAGGGCACCTTCTGACTGGGGTCTTTCTGTAGGCTACCAGAAGGGGAGGCTCTAGCTGGGATGTACCTGTGTGTGCCACAGAGCTGCTGTATTTAGTAACCGGGGCTGCCGTGGGGAAGAACTGCTGGTAAGTGCCCGCCTCGCTCCTCGTAGCCCTTCTCCCTTCTCCCTTAACAGATCCTTGGGCCTGGGGTTCTACCTACCTTCCTCCTTCCATGTCCCTGCCATCCTTCTGCCTTCTGGCCAGGGCCTCCCTCCCTACCCAATGATCTGGCTTGCCTCAGACCCACAGGGCCTTTTCTGCCAGCAACACTGAAGGTCTGGAGACAGTCGTGAACCACATAAAGCACCGCTACTCCCGAGCTCCACTGCTGACCGTGGGCAGCTCTCTTGGAGGGTAAAGGTTGTCTGGACTTGCCCCAAAGGCCCAGTCTTCGTTTCCTCCTCCGTGTCCTCTTCCTCTCTCCTGTGCCCCCGCTAATATCCTTCAGGACATTAGTGCTGAACCACCTAGCCCGAACAGGACAGGCTTCAGGGCTGGTGGCGGCACTGACTCTGTCTGCATGCTGGGATTCCTCTGAGACCACCCGCTCCCTGGAGACCCCACTCAACTCACTGCTCTTCCATCAGGGCCTCACTGCTGAGCTCTGCCACACTGTGAACCGGTAGGGTCTTGGGAAGTGGGAGGAGGCAGCAGACAGGTGGGGTGGCGGACAGACCAGGTTCTCCCCACGCTCAGGTCAGTTTTCTGTCTGGGTTTGCTCACTCATGAGACAGGGTCAGATCCAGCAGAGGCAAACCTCTATGAATTCTTTTGCAGAAACAGAAAGGTGATGGAAAAGGCGGTGAATGTAGACTTTGTGCTACAGGTACAGTCTTTCAACCAGCACCCCCTGCCCAAAGTTGCTCGGTATCTTCTCATTCCCTAGCCTCATCCTAGCCTACCCCACCCTCTACCCCACCCCCTAACCCAGGTAGGCCTGCACAATCTGCCAGTTTGATGAGCGCTACACCACTGTGGCCTTTGGATATCAAGACTGTGTTACCTACGACCAAGCAGCTAGCCCAAGAACCAAGGTAAATGCCATCCAGACCCCTGTGCTCTGCCTCAATACAGCTGACGACCCCTTCTCTACCATCTGCAGTGAGCACCCTGAATCTGGATGCTTTAGAGGCCCTAGGGGAAAATGGGCCATGAGGTCCAAGAAGAAAAAGCCTGGACTCTTAGGAAAGGCCCAGGTTCCTGACCTCCTTTCCAATCCCTCCCCAAGCCCTTCCCATACAGGCTGCCCAACGCTCTCCCCACATCGCACTGCTACATGACCCGCCTTTTACATCAGTACGCCAGAGCCGTCTTCCAGCACCCATCGGACCTGCTCAACCTCGGGGACCTCTTACCTTCCAACAGAGGCAAGAGCTGACAGCAGAACCACCAGGGTCTTAATTCCATCTTCGCTTATTTATTAAATACCAACTTTTCCTGAAAAATGGGTAGAGGTTCATTTTCCCTTTCCTCAAGGTTGGGTAGACCATCCAGGAACTTACTGTATATGTAGCCAAGCTGGCTTGGAGCTACCAGCTGGACCCAGAGACGACAGCTTGGGTCTTCCTTTTGCCCCTTCCTTCCCTCACTACAAGTCCCAGGCCAGTGCTTGCCCCAGCAAACACCAGGGGCTCACATGAAGAGCAGCTGATGGACAGCAGTACCTCCGGGGTCTTAGGCATCCTCCCATGTTTCTGGAGAGAGGACAAGCTCAACTCTGGAGCCTCTGTTAGGCAGACAAAAGGATGCAGGTGGCATGGCCTGGGCTGCAGATACCACTGTCCTGGACGGCTTCCCGGATGAAGAATGAAGGGCTCCCAGAACTCAGAGTCACCCAGGGCCGCAGCCAAACTTTCGCTGGGCAGGGCAGGCAGTGCGCATCAGTCTCCTGAGAAGCAACCCCAACCGTGGATGCAGGTGGGGTGAGCAACGGGGTCCAGGCCTCCACTCTGGTGTAGAAAATGGCAGTGTCCAGGCCCCTGACTCCCCAGGAGCAGGAGGGCTAAAGAAAACCTGGAAAGACAGTCTGGAGCAGCACGATGGTCATAACAATAAGCCCGACACACAGCAGGAGCAGCAGCCACACAGGAACACTCCCTGCACGAGGGAAAGGAAAGAAGTCAGAAGGCAAAGGAACTTCACAGCCCTAAGAACAGAAGACTTCAAGAAGGGGGCAGATGGCTACAAACAAACAAACTTGCTGGGGGCAAGTTTCTGCTACAGCTAGAGACAGGGTGGTACCGCCCACCCCAAGGACTCACTCCGCGACGGCAGCAGATGCAGCTGGCAACGACTATCCACAGCCACAGAGAACAGGGCAGTTTCATGGAACCCAAGGAGCTCTGGGCCACGACCCTTCTCAGGTAGAAAGGCCACATCCGTCACGACAATGCCATGAGCCTCCCTCACATAGTAGAGGCGCTGGAGACAAAAGAACTAGTGAGGGAAGGCCCAGTTGGAAATATTCCTTCTGGAAAACATGCTCCCTGTCCCCAGATGGCCTTCCCTCTCTGGCCTGGGCCAGACTCCTTCCCGCACCCTTAGACTGAAGCAGGCCTAGATAGCCACTGCCCCCCCCCACCCCCCGCTGAAGAGCGCTCCGGGCTCTACACCTTACCTGGAGAGAGAAAGCTATGTAGATGGCAACAGAGCCAGTGACTGTGCCCAGGCCTAGGAAGGTACCCGATTCACTGCAACAAACAATAAAGTGGTCACTGTTCTGAAGGCCTGTGCAGCAACACTCACTAACAGCGGTCTTCAGAGCCTCAGACCCGACACCTTCCCGAGCTCCCCCACACATCCCGCAACCAGTCAAGCCACCACTGCCTCACACCTGACACTAAGGCAGGAGATGACTTCATGGCCACAGGGCTTGGTCCGAAGGGGCAGGAAGGTGGAGCCATCCCAGGCTGTGAGGTAGCACGGTGGGGGCTGGCGCAGACGCTTGTGGGGTATCTGCACTGTGAAGAGTCGCAGCCTGGTGGGTTGGTCTGGAACCTGCCCAAACCTGGGGGGCCAGGCGAGAGGCCATTCAGCTCCTGGGGTCCGCTCAGCCCTTCTCAGAGGTCTGTGCCCTCCTGTACCCTGGTCAGGCCTGGGGAAAGCCCACCAAGACGGCAATCCTCCCCAGCTTCCCCCCAGTCTTTTCCCACTCCCCCACATCTAGGTTGTGCCTCTTTTAGCTACCCTCTGGGGTCTCACACCTGCAGGCCTGGTAGCGGTAAGGCGTGTTAGAAAAGGTGGGTCCGTTTTCTTGCCAGTGCAGCTGTGTCACCAGCTGATCCTTCTGCCACACGGAGGCCTTAAGGTCCCAGCCTACAGTTACCAACTAGTCAGGAATCAAGATTCCAAGGATGGACAGTTAGGGGATCCACTTACTGGACAAGCAGCATAATCACCTACTTTCTCCACCCTCTCACTTCCTCACCTTGCCATCAGGCCCCAAAGCCAGGTCCTCAATCTCTCCTTCGTGGGCTCTGAACTCCAGAACTTTCTCTAGGCTGGGTACCTGCAGCCAAACCACCAGCATGGTTACCCCCAAGTACCTGACCAGCCACCATGATCCCCACCCATCTTCTTTTCTGCCACCCAGTGCAGGCTTCACTCACAAGTTTCCCAGAACCCATGTTTGGTTTCTCACAATTCTGGGCTTGCTGCTACAGACATGGGTCCCCTAACCCCCAAAACCACACCTTCCAGATACGAACGTAGCCATCCGTCCCTCCGGTGGCAAGCAGGGTGTTATCGTGGTTGAAGCATACAACTTTCTGAAGCGGATCAGGGCTGAAGTCTGTCTGCACCGCTTGCAAATTCTCTACAGTGAGTTCTATCCCCTCCTGGTGGGTTTCAGCTCCAGACTTCTTCTCTACTGGAGCTGCCCCCTTCCTCTGTCGAGGTCCCTGCTCCTTGGAACCTGCAACACAAAGAGCCTGCCAGATTCCGGGCTTCTATAGTAAGTAGTACTGGTCTCCTCCCTAGTACTGAACATCCGGCTTCTTGCCGGCTACCATAACCCACACTTCCAGCCCCACTTTTTTTTAGAAACCAACATAAGTGATCTTTTTTTTTTTTTCCTTAAGGCTTTATTTATTTATTTGACAGACAGAGATCATGAGTAGGCGGGGGAGGGGGGAGGCAGGCTCCCCACCCAGCAGAGAGCCCGATATGGGGCTCGATCCCAGGACTCTGAGATCATGATCTGAGCCAAAGGCAGAGGCCTAACCCACTGAGACACCCAGGTACCCCCCCCAACATAAGTGACCTTACTAATTTAACCCTTTCCCCAAAGCTAAAGAGGGAGCTTCTCACCTGCCTTCTCTGCTTTGGTTTTGCCCTTCTGCTGATGGGTCTGGAAGCGCAGGAGCTGGCAGTGGGCATCCTGCCCTGCGGCAAGGATGTTACCAGCCAGCGCCAAGTTCATGGTAGCCCGTGTCTCTGTGTCATGCGAGTGTAGCAAAGAGGCACCCAGGCGCCCATTAATCTGCTCTAGCTGTAGAAAGTGCTGTGGAAGAGAGAACCAGGATGAGCAAGGCTTAGGGGTGCCCAGAGAGCACCTCAAGGGCAGACTTACATCCTATAGTCTAAAGCCCTACCCCTTTGGTTACTGCACTTTCTACTTTAAAAGGCTTTTTCCAGTCTGCTTGCTTCTCTCCCTTTCTTTGTTTCTTTCAAACCACAGAAATCTGTACAGCAAGCAGGGTTGGATTAATACCTCCAGTTTACAAAATAACAGGGTGACTCTCAGAGGAGTGAAGAAACCTAGCCTAAAGGCCAAACGCACCACTCCTGCCACTGCTGGAGAGCAGTGGGAAAAGTCCTTGTGGCCTCCCCAGAGAAGACCACGATAAGACCCCTGGAGCTGCCCTTGAGGTCGAGTTGAAGCTTAAGTTCCTGCCTAAGAGGTGCTGTATATTGGTTTTACTCTACCTTAGCAGTTCCTGGTGAGTAAGTTCTTAGCTGAAACTCGCGCCCGGGCGCCGGAAAAGCCCAGCTTCCCACCGGGGAGAGGCAAGGTCTGAAGCCTGAGGTGCGGCCATCCCCCAGACCCCCTACCACCATCACCCCTGGCGTGACCCTGCCCCAGTGACCCTGAGCGCTCACCACGCCATTCTTTATGCCCGTCTTAGCAGCGCCTCCTCCGCCTGCAGCGATGAGGAGCCCGGTGCTGGGGTCGACCTGAAGCGCATACAACGGGAACGGGGCCCGGTACAGCTCTGGCGCCCGACGCCGGCCCATCCTGCTCCCGGCGCGCTTCACTCTAAGTACCGCAGGACCCGGGACATGCCGCGCCCGCTTTCGACCCCTGTCCCGGCCGCTATTTAACTTGGTCCCGTGGCCGTCAGGAGACTTCCCGACTCCTCTCTCACACCCTCCGAGCTGCCAAAACTCTAACCCACAGATTCGCGAAAACGACACTCAGGGATCCGGCTCTCCGCCCCACCCCCCGTCCCAACCCGGTCGGCTTGTCGCGCAGTGCGCACGCGCACCTAGCCCGCGGCTCTCCTTGCGCAGGCGCAAGACCGCCAATACGCGTCAGCATTAGCCGGCCGGTGACCCGACACCCGCCCCAGGATTCCGTCCACCCTGTGACGTCAGCTTCCACCATGTTTGTGCAAGGTGGGAAGGCAGGCTCGGCGTCCAGGGTCTTGGTTGGTGTTTCCGGAGGAGGGGAGCTAATAAAAGCTAAGAGATGTTGGGGTCCCTGGATGGCTCAGTGGGTAAGCATGTACCTTTGGTTCAGGTCATGATCTCGGGGTCGTAGGATCCAGCCCCACATCGGGCTTCCCGCTCAGCAGGAAGCCTTCTTCTCCCTCTCCCCTGGCTTGTGCTTCCTCTCTTGCTGACTCTATGTTAAATTGATAAATAAAATCTTTTAAAATAACTAAATAAATGAAGTTTTTATTAAAAAAAAATCCTTGGTTAGGGCTGTCCCCATTTCACGAGTGATACACAAGCCCAGCCCTTACCTTTTATCCTAGAGTGGAAGTGATTTGTTCCAGTTCACACACCTTGGAAATTCAACATTTGGGAAGATGAATGGTGTCTTTTGCCTTCTGATGTAGGCAGCGTGGATTTTAAAATAAAACTGGCTTTAAATCCTCAATCCACCACTTTCTGGTTTGAAGAAACCGCTCACGTTTGAGAATTGGCCATTCTTGCAGCACTGCACGCTAGTCCCAAACCCAAATTCAAGGGTTTGGGAGGGGCTGCACCCAGCTGACACCCTCAGAGGGAGGTAACTTAGCTCCCAGGCAGGGCAGGTCTCTTTTCTGCCTGGCATTTCCATCTTCCTGAGGGGGCCCCTTGGGTTTCCGATCTTCAACATTAGATTCTTAAATGTTTCTCCGCAAGTGAATCTTAGGAATGTCCGTCCCTTCAAGGAGACGCCTCTTGCTGCTCCCCTGGCTGCCTAAGTAAATAACCTTGTTAACCTAAGGTGCACTCAGAGGAAGGAGCCCAGTGGCTTCATCTTTGGGAATGCCATTATCCATTCCATCAAATTAAATTAAATGTGTGAAGGGCCTCACAGAGCCCTCTGCACATCTCAGGTGCTCAGGAATTATGGATCACATGCCCTCCTCAGGTACATGGCACCTACTCTCCTAGCCACCCTGTTTCCTTTGACTGTCCCTCTCTCTTTGCTTAATTGTGGTCCCCAGTAGGTTCAGCTACCCCCTGTGTCTGCTCAGCAGAACACTGAGATTGTGGCAGGATTTTTCCTTTAGTGCCCACAGTTCTTGGTCACACCGTGTCTTCAAAGAATGAAGAGGTAGGCCAGAGGTAGGCCAGACGAAGAGTGGTGGGCAGCAAAGCAAAGTTTATTGACCGATATTATAGAGATCCCGAAGAGGGAGGGGACCCGAGAGGGTTGCTGATTTGGCGGTTAAATCTAGGGGTTATTACTTTGGTGTGGGCTCTTTTAATCTGATTAACTCTCCCTGTGCCTGTCACCCAATCAAGTTTTTGTCCACACGCTCATCTACCTATCAGGTAATTGTTCACGTGGGAAAGGGTGGAGGGCTCCTTCCGGGGTGGTGTTTCATAGTAGCCTCGGGGATCAAGAGGCGTTGCTACCACTGCCTTAAGGCATGCTGTCCAGCCACAGGCCACTGGATCGAGCTCTTAGCTTAAATATCCCACTGACTGTTGAGCTGCTCCCCCCCACCCCACCACAGGCCTGGGTTATGACACCCAAGGCCATTCCTTTACTTTCTGTCACATACAAGTTGTAAATCCTCCCAGTAGGAAGACTTAAAGCTGGGCCACTGAGTAAAGCCTAGAATAACAGGATGGGGTCTTTTTCCTTTTAAGGGTAGTTTTCTCTTAGGACGGACAGGGAGTAAGGGGGCGCTTACCCCTGCCTGCCTTTCTTCTGACTATCCTCCATCAATGTGGGAAACAAAGGTGAAAGAAAAAATTATATTTCTTTAGAACTTAACAGCCAGCCCATTGACAAGTCCTTGAGACAGGCAGTGACCTTCCTCTAGACACTCAACTGCCTCAATGTTAATACTTAGCTAGAGGCAAAAGGCAACATTAGCTTAACATTATCTCAACCTCTAGGATCCTGTAAGTCTCCTTTAACATATAAAAATTCCTTTGGAAACTTCTTTCATCTCTACCCCCAAGATACATGTTAGCAAACACCCCCCAAGCATTTAGCCCACTAATAACATCTGAAGAGTCTCATGACTAACATATTAGACAGTAAGAAACAACCTTTTCCCAACAACAGCTAGCCCCCTCGAGGTCCTGGAAACCTTGCTTCCAAAATTCCTTAGAGACTCACACTTTATCTAACCTCGCAACTTGAAAGTATATATAACCAGCCACTCCTCACAACTCTAGTGCAGCTCTTTCTGCCCATGGGTCCTGTCCTCCCCACCTTTTTTAAAGATTTTATTTATCTGACAGAGAGAATGGAAACACAAGCAGGGGTGTGGGAGAGGGAGAAGCAGGCTTCCCACCAAGCAGGGAGCCTGATGCGGGGCTGGATCCCAGGACCCAGGGATAATGACCTGAGCCCAAGGCAGCCGCCTGACTGACTGAGCCACCCAGGCAGCCCTCTGTCCCCATGCTTTAATAAAACCACCTTTTGGAGCACTCTCTCTGTTAAATAAAAATTTTCTTAAAATAATTTCTTAAAAAAAAAAAAAAAACACCTTTTTGCACCAAGGACGTCTCAAAAATTCTTTCTTGGGCGCCTGGGTGGCTCAGTGGGTTAAAGCCTCTGCCTTTGGCTCGGGTCACAATCCCAGGATCCTGGGATCGAGCCCCACATTGGGCTCCCTGCTCCGCGGGGAGGCTGCTTCCCCTCTCTCTCTCTGCCTGCCTCTCTGCCTACTTGTGACCTCTGTCTGTAAAGTACATAAATGAATCTTTAAAAAAAAAAAAAAATTCTTTCTTGACTGTTCTCTCCAAACCCCGACATTTCCACATCAGACACTCACACACGTTTGCAGGGTCAGGCTTTTATTGACACGCTAGAGGCTGAATGGGGTCTAAGGTGCTATTCATCCTCTTCAGCCAGGAGAGAGCAGATTCCACAAAGGGCTCCCAGGGTTCAACGTTGGAGAACACACCTGACCACCTGCCAGCCAGCCCTTCAGGGTGTCTCGGGGGCTCCCCAACATTTGGGGCCTGGTGGGGACAGCAGGGTTCAGAGGAGATACTCCAGAGAGCCTCCTTGGCTCCGGAACGAGGCTGGTGACTTTCGGAGAATGGGTTCTGGAGAGACTGGCCTCTTGGGCGCAGAGGAAGGCCCGGGTTTCGGGTAGATGGTGGCCTGTTTGGGTGCCTGAGGCTGAGGCCCCGAAAAGCATGTAGAGTTTGGTGATTGAAGGCCTGCAGATCTGAGGCTGGTGGTCTGGGAGGCTGCGCCCCGGGCTGGACCTGCCTGCGCCTGAGCCACTGGTGCTTGAGCTGCCAGAGCCGGGGACGCCTGGGTTTGACATCCATGGGCCTGAACAGCCTTGCCCTGAGGCCCTGCTGCCTCTGGCCTTCTTTCGGGCAACAGGTGCAAGGCCCTGGCCTGGCCCCGAGGCAGGCGGAGGCCAAAACCAATGCCTATGCGGAGTCGTCCGGATTCCTGGCCTTGTGCACAGGGCAGTAGCTGGAGGAAGGCAAGCAGCCGGGGGCCAGTCCTGTACCTGGGGATGGGGCAAGAGGGGCTGCGGGGCTTGAGGCACACCAGGCATATGGGATATTCTACAACGGGGGCTGGGCCAGGTCTGCCCAGCCACATACGCTGCAAGAGCAGTAGCTCCAGGTCGAGAGCAATGCGGCGGTGCCCCAGATGGGCCACCAGGGCCTGGGCCAGGGCTCCTGGGTCCCTGAACTCCGCAGGGTCCTTCTCGCTTGCCACGCATTCCCCCACCAGCCCAGAGGACCTGGTGTCCCCGTACTGATCCCGGGGCCACGCCTGCCTCTTTGAGTGGACACCACCAGAAGGTAGGCTGGGGGATGGGGAAGTGACAGTGGAGCTAGGGCAGTCTTCTGCGGGGGAGGGAGACTGACAATGAGTGTGGGGGAGAGAGGTGTTCTGGGGCTGAGAGGGAGAGGAGGAATGGGTGTGAGCCGGGGAGGGGTACCGCCCCTGGGAGGGAGAGGAAGAGGGTGGGAGGGAGAGAGAGGTGTAATTCTGATGAAAGAAGCTGGGGGAACTTGGGAGAGAGGAAGAGTGAGGGTGTAGGATAAAGTCAGAATTTGAGTCAGAAGAGTAGAAACGGGAGCCAGGAGAGTGGGACCGTGGGGTCCCCGGGGAGCAAGGGGAGTAGGAGAGAGGGGGCCTTCGCTGGGGAGGCAGAGGCTGTGGGTGGCTGGGTGGGGAGTCCACAAGTTGCGAGGGGCCCAGAGGGGGGTGCCCAGCGGCCGCTGTGTTCTGGAGCAGCACCTGGTCCTTATTTTGAGGCTCCATTGCCTTGAGTTCAGAAGGGATGCGGGGCAGGGGTGGGGGCGGGTGGGGGGGCTGCCTCAAGACCAGAGAGGAGAGACCTGGCAGAGTCAGGGCCAGTGTCTCTGAGGCCAGAGCTGGCTGAGAAATCAGGGCCTTCTGTGTGCAAGCTTGGCTCCGGCCCGGTGCTGGTGCAGCTGTGGGTGGCAGGACAAGGAGACACCCCGCCCGTAGCACTAGGCTCTCTGAGTGTGTGGGCCGGAGCTTGGGTCTAAACTTGGCCTCTTGCTTGGCCGTCAGCCATCGGTGAGGGATGTGTAGGGATGGAAAACCAGAGCTTCCTCTTGTTAGCTGAGGATCCGCAGCAGTAATCTGGGTGCGCCGGGGAGGAAGACACAGCCCATTGGACCTGTAGAGAAAGAAACAGAATCTAAGGTATTGGGAGAATTGGTCCACTTCTGGCTCTGAAAAAAACTGATTTACTAAGACCCTAAATCCACGTCACCTTTGGGGTCCGAAGAGCTGGCAAAATGCTCCAGGGAAGGCGAGAGATGAGGAGGAGAAGGATGGGGGTGGGGAGGTCGAATGGCATTAGAGGAGGGGGCTTGAGGATGGCCGCGGAGATAGGACTAGAAATTGGGGTGTTCTGGTGCTGCGAGCTCTTACCAGTGAGGGTTCCTCTGAGCTGGGTTTCACAAGGCACTTCAGCAATGAGGAACCTGGGAGAGAGAGGAAGCGTCACAAAATGGTGGATACACACCCTCTATCCATAGCATCTGTCACCCTAAACTCACTTTGACCCAGATTTCTGTCTGAACCTTGCCCTCGGTGGTCCTTCAGCCAGGAGGAGGTCTTCCGTTACCAATTTTTGCTCCCCTCAATCTGAGTCAGGGATTCTGCCAGCATCCTCATTTCCTGCCCCTCTGGTTTCCCTGACTCCTTGTCGCCCCTGATGCTGATGTCCTCTGGCTCTGCCGGGCCCTCAGCATGCCCAGCAGCAGAAGCAGGAGCAGCAGCAGCAACCCTGTGGCTGGCTAGTGAGAACTTCTGGGAGACTGAACTTTGTCTAAGGGGCGGCGTTGCCGCCCCCCTTGGGAACTATGAGCCCCATGCCCTGGGGGCAGCTCTCCCTGGCACCAAGTGCGGATGTCATAAAGGTCAGGTGCTGACATAATACACTCTCCGCCTCAAGGCTCTAGGACCTTCTTTCAGAGATCATCCAAAGGCTGGCCCTTGACAAAACTAAAGCAGACCTAATTCCTTGGGGCACCCAGTCTCCCCGTCAGGACCTAACCTTCCCCTCCTCCCTGCCTGTATATTTCACAGTTCCCACCGCCTCCTACATCCAGGGTTCCCGCCAACCACACGGCCTCTCTCAGCTGGCCTTTGTCTTCAAGGTCCTGTTTCCTTTTGCTCTCTGAGCAGTGGCTCACATTCTATACCATTTCCACCCTTGGGCTACACTTCTAGGTTTTAATAACTATTTTCTCAACAGCTCTAGGGAGTATAATTCACATACCATACCATCCACCCATTTAAAGTGTAAATTCACTGTTTTCCAGTTTACTCACAGGTTAAGTGCAACTATTATTTATATCTAAGCATGTTCTTCTTTATGATGGCGTCTATATCTAGAGAGATAAATGATAGAGCTATATCCTATTGGTGTCTTTCCAAAAAAGTATCCGTTTCATTTAAGTTGTCTATTCTTAGTGACATATGGTTGTGTATACTTATGTATAGTGATCGATAAATAGGTAGACAGAGATTGATTACAAGAAATTGGATCCTGGGGCATCTGGGTGGCTCAGTGGGTTAAGCCTCTGCCTTCGCCTCGGGTTATGATCTCAGGGTCCTGGGATGGAGCCCCACATCAGGCTCTCTGCTCAACCGGGCGCCTGCTTCTCCCTCCCCCTCTGCCTGCGCTCTGCCTACTTGTGATCTCTCTGTCAAATAAATAAATAAAATCCTTAAACAAAATTTTTTTAAAAAATTAAATAAAAAGAAAAAGGAATTGGATCTTGTGTGTATGGAGGGTAACCAGCCCGAAAGTCTGCAGTCAGCACGCTAGATACCTGGAGAGCTAACGGCATCGTTCCAGCCCAAGTCCGAAGGCCTGAGAACGAGGAGAGCCAATGGTGTCAGTTCCAGTGCAAATCTGAGTCCAAAGGCAAGAGAAAACTGATGCCCCAGCTTGAAGATAATCAGGCAACGAGAGTGAAGTCTCCCTCACTCTGCCTTTTTGGTTCTATTCAGGCCTTCCGTGACTGGATGAGGCTTGCCCATGTTAGGGAGGCAAGTTGCTTCACTCAGTTTACCAATCCAGATATTAACCTCATCCAGAAACACCCTCACAGACACACCCAAAATAATGTTTAAGTAAATATACGGCCCCCCGTGGCCCAGTCAAGTTGACACTTAAAATTAACCATCACAATATGTGGCTGAAAGATGAGATGCCCTTCCAAGGAGCTAGGATTCCTATATTAAAGGAGGCGGTGCCCATTATCGATATTTCTAACTGTCGGGGCACCTTGGTGGCTCAGTCAGTTAAATGTCTGCCTTTGGCTCAGGTCGTGATCTCAGGGTCATGGGATCAAGCCCCACATCGGGCTCTCGGCTCAGTGGGAGTCTGCTTGTCCCTCTGCCTCTCCTCCCATTACGCCCTTGTGCTCTTTCTCTCAAATAAATGAATTCTTTATAATATATATTTCTTATTGTCTTTTTTTTTTCTTCAGGTGACCCAGAGGTTTTTTCACTCCAGGACAAGTCGTAATAAATTTAGGATTGAGTAAGGGTCATGGCTTGTATAAAGTGAGAGAAGGGCACTGCTGAAAATGTCAGTGGTGGGAAAGGAAAACCAGGCAAAGTCTCTGGCACATCAGCTTTAGGGAGCTGGAAATAGGTAAGTTGAGATCCAGCCATAGGGACTGAGAGGTTTCCTGGGATATGAGGCTTTTAGTACTAAAACCAAGATGGGGTGCCTGGGTGTCTCAGTGGGTTAAAGTCTCTGCCTTCAGCTCAGGTCATGATCCCAGGGTCCTGGGATCGAGCCCCGCATCAGGCTCTCTGCTCATCAGGGAGCCTGCTTCCTCCTCTCTCTCTTCCTGCTTCTCTGCCTACTTGTGATCTGTCTGTTAAATAATCTTTTTTAAAAGAATTAGTTAATTAAAAAATTTAAAAAAATAAAACCAAGACCTTTCTGGATGAACTGGGACAGTTGGTCACTCTAGAACTTGGATCCTCTTGGAAAATACTCATGTTCCCCTAGAGGTATGAGGACCCCAATTTGAAGACTGCTGTTCACACAAAAATTTCTATAATAACTTCAATTTACACTAACCAATCTCTCCCTTAGTTTGTGTTAATTACTCTATGCTTAGTAAAATTTTAGTGACCAGGTGAGTAGAGGTTCTCTAAGCCCTTGGCGTCCAAGTTGGAAATGTGCTATCCTAATGAACTTGTTTCAGTTGACTAGTTGTTTCTTGTTATAGATACTATCTACCACACTCTTCCCACCTTCCACTTCTCCAATCCTAGGCAAGAACACTCTGTTTTATTTCCTTCAAATGCTATACAACATGCTCTTTCCAGAATTCTGCACGTGTTTCTTAAGAGGATAGATGAATGAATGGGTAAATTGAAAATTACCACGGAAAATTTGACCTTGGCACTTTTTTCTTTTCTTTTCTATTTGAGTTGTACATATGATACAGTCGGAAGGGACTGTTTGCAGAACTACCTTGAGCATTCATGGAGAAATCATCATTATAAGAGAGGTGTCAGATAACTGCAGTTTGGTAAGTATTTAAAAAGGGGGGAAAAGAGCACCTGGGTGACTCAGTCATTAAGCGTCTGCCTTCGGCTCAGGTCATGGTTCCAGCTCTGCTGGATCGAGCCCGGCATTGGTCTCGCTGCTCAGCAGAAAGCCTGCTTCTCCCTCTCCCACTCCCCCTGTTTGCGTTCCCTCTCTCGCTGTCTCTCTCTTTCTCTGTGTCAAATGAATAAGTAAAATCTTAAAAACAAAACAAAACAAAACAAAGAAGGGAAAGGAAGAGAAAACAAATTCTAGTGTAAGGACCTATTTTACTGTCCCTGCTCCCCTTCCCCCAGGGGACTTAAAAACAAGTTCCGGAGACCAGCTCCAGGTGTGGAGGCCAAGAAAAACAAGGCTGTACCCACCTTGAGTCTAGCCCTGACATAAGTACAGCCATCTTGGCAAAGCAAAAGCTGGCACCTTGCACTGTAAGAGTGGGTTAGCATAAGAATGGCCATCCTGGGGGCACCTGGGTGGCTCAGTGGATTAAGCCGCTGCCTTCGGCTCAGGTCATGATCTCAGGGTCCTGGGATCGAGTCCCACATCGGGCTCTCTGCTCAGCAGGGTGCCTGCTTCCCTCTCTCTCTCTCTGCCTGCCTCTCTGCCTACTTGTGATCTCTCTCTGTCAAATAAATAAATAAAATCTTAAAAAAAAAAAAAAAAAAGCTGC
>NW_019154143.1:307314-343272 GCF_002288905.1 Enhydra lutris kenyoni
AAAAAAAAAAAAAAAAAAAAGAATGGCCATCCTGAAGGCCAAGAAGCCATTTTACTGAGCTTCCCTAACCAGCCCACAGGCGCACATAACTTGAGATAAGAGAAAGTAGCTAAAACCTAGGAAGCAACTTAATCATATACCACCAGGGCGGTTAGGTGATGGTGCCACAGGGACCAAATGTTAAAGAAAAGCAAATAGTTAACTTGCAGAGATCACAATCCTGCAAGACAGGAGTCTCCCTTGGTTTGCAAATGTCCTGGTGATTTACAGCAAAAAGGGCTATCTCTTCAATGGCCCAATTTCCAGAGACAAAGGGCTCAGTTCCTCAAGGCCTACTAAGGTCGCCCTCCCCACCATAAAACTGAGGGAGGCTGAGGCAGAAGGAAATGTAAATAAAGTTAAATTTCTTCTAAACCAAATCTCACTTAACCGCCAGGATGGCGCCAGGGTGACACCGGGGTGGCAAAAGGTTAAACCAAGTTAAACTGTCAGAGTGGGGCGCAAGATATGTCTGTAGCCATGAAGAAGTGCCTTGAAGATGCTATATAAACCCTTGGCTTTGAGTGCTCAGGGTCCTTGTTGAAACCCGCTGCACTGGGCGGATACTTGGACCCCAGCGAGCTGGAGATAAACCTCGCTGTGTGACTTGCATTATCGAGAGTGTTCTCTGTCTAACTGAGGGGTGGTCGACTCCGTACCCTAACACTAGGATCTCCAATCAGTTTCTAGTTGCTTGCTAGGAAAATTTTCAACTGGATTATTAAACAGAATGTATGTGAGCTCTTAGAAAGGAAACTGATGATCACAAGGGCCGGAGTTGGTCCAAGGAAAGTAAAGTGTAAAGTACTTGGTTCAAGTAAATTAAGGGCCATTTGGAAGTAGCATGTAAGCTATGTCACTGGGGAAAACAATTATATCTGGACTTTTACTTTTCAGGGTGAGGAGTGTACTCCTGACCATGCCAACTAAAACACAACAGCCTAAACTAAGTGCCAGGATGCCAATTTAAAAAGGTAGCTCACCCAAACGGGAAATAATTCACATATTCTTTCTGTATAGTCTAGGTATTCGGGAAGACAAAAGGTGATCAGAATCCCTATCATTGATTTACATTGAGAAACCAGAGTCGCAGGGACTGACTTACGCTTTCAATATCATCAGTATTCCCAAATCATGGAGCTAGACCTGCCTGGGAGTCAGGACGCTGTTTGATGCTTGGTCTCAGAAGAAGGGAAGTTGAGTAAATTAATGAATTAATTCCCTAATGGAACCAAGCTAAGAGAGTTAGCTTTTCTATCTTTTCTATACAGTGCAGGGGTGAGTATGACTGGATTTGCTTCTATGACCCTTCTTTTCTTACTCTTCCAAAATGGACCGACACATTCTTGCAAACCAGCTACTAAAGACACTTGCTAGATAGGAACTGAAATCTACATGCCTGTGCTCAGACTCACTGTGGTTGCCTTTGCAGTTCCACAATGCAGGGTGCTTATCCCCAAGTGCTTGTAGGGACCTAAATAGAGTCCTTAAGTACTTACCACATGTATTTTCCCACATCACTTTTATTTCCTATTTTGTAAATGAGTTTTATACTTTGGGAATTGTAATAATCCCTTTGTATATTTTTTTTTAAGTTTATTTAATCGGGGCACCTGGAGGGCTCAGTCAGTTGAGCGTCAGACTACTAATATTGGCTCTGGCTCTCATCTCAGGGTCGTGGGACCCAGTTCCACACTCGGCATGGAGTCTGTTGGAGATTCTCTCTCTCTCTCTCTCTCTCTCTCTCCCTCTCCTTCTACCTTTCCTCTGCTCTCTTTCTCTAATAAATAAATAAAATCTTAAAAAATAAAAAAATAAAAATTTATTTATTTACGTAATCTCTATACCCCACATGGGGCTCGAACTCACATCCCCAAGATTAAGAGCTGCATGCTCTTCTGACTGTGCCAGCCAGGTGCCCCTCCCTATGGATTTTAATTTCATCAGGTCTTTGACTAAATATGGTGTTGGAAAAATGTGAGCCAGCCATTTGAACCTCTAGTGCTTTTTTGTCTTTTATCTCTTATTGTTCTTTGAAGTATACAAATAATACACAAATAAATTCCACTGTACAAATCCAAACAGAGGCACTTGGGTGGCTGTAGGTTAAGTGTCTGCCTTCAGCTTGGGTCATGATCCTGGGGTCCTGGAATCAAGCTCCACCTCAGTCTCCCTGCTCAGCTGGGGTTGTCTTGTCCCTCTCACTCTGCCCCTGCTCCTCACTCATGCTCTCTCTTGCTCTCTCGTGTGTGCTCTCTCCCTCTCAAATAAATAAATAAAATCTTTATTTAAAAATCCAAACAAGGGGCACCTGGGTGGCTCAGTGGGTTGAAGCCTCTGCCTTCGGCTCGGGTCATGATCTCAGAGTCCTGGGATGGAGCCCAGCATCAGGCTCTCTGCTCAGCGGGAAGCCTGCCGCTCCCTCTCTGCCTGCCTCTCTGCCTACTTGTGATCTCTCTCTGTCAAATAAATAAATAAATAAATATTTTTAAAAAATACAGAAGTATACAGGTAAAATTAAAAAATTAGCCTTGACAGTCTTCCTATTTTTACTCTTTCCTATTTGTCCTATATTTTGCATATATCCAATATCTTGAGTTTATTGACTATCATTCAGTATTTCGGCTTAGGTATCTCTACATGATCTATGAGTTACTAAAAGGGGTGTGTAAAGATCGACTCTAATTGGTTCATCTGTTCCTGCATTTCTGTGTGTTGTCACTTGATATATTTTTGAGACTGTTACTAGATGCAAAAATACGCTTATGATGATTGTCTTCTTGTTCCATTGTTCCTCTTATCGTTTAGTAAAACCCAATGAACTGTAAGTTAAACCAATCCAGCCAAGCTTTCTTCTCAAGAAGTTGGAAAAATGAACACTGGGGGAGAAGCGAAGAAATGAGAAGGAAGAATATAAAAATGAGGTTTAAAAAAAAATGAAATCGACACTTAAAAAAATACTATAGAGTCACACTCATCAGGATGGCAACCACAAAACAGAGACTAGAAAATAACAAGGATGTGGAGAAACTGGAACCCCTGTGCACTGCTGGTGGGAACGTAAAATGGTAGAGCCACTATGGGAAACAGTACAGCAGTACCTCGAAAAATTAAAAATAGAGTTATCACGAGACGCAGCAATTCCACTTCTGGGTAGGTACCCAAAAGAACAGAAAGCAGGGTCTTGAAGAGATATTTGTATCCCCGTGTTCACAGCAGCGTTATTCACAGTAGCTAAAAGGTAGGAACAACCCAAAATGTCCATTGACCAATGAAGGGACAAACAAAATGTGTATATATCTAAAATGGAGTATTATTTAGCCTTAAAAAGGAAGGGAATTCTGACAAAGGCTGCAACATGTGGCTGCACTAAGTGAAATAAACCAGTCCCAAAGGACAAATACTGTAAGAGTCTACTCATGTGAGGTGCTTAGAATAGTCAAATTCATAGAGACAGAAAGTTCAATGGTGGTTGCCAGGTGTGGGGGTGGGGTAGGGAGAATGGGAAGTTATTGTTTAATGAGAAAAGATTTTCAATTTTGGGGCACCTCAATGGCTCAGTTAGTTAAGTATCTGCCTTTGGCTCAGGTCATGATCCCAGGGTCTTGGGATCGAGCCCCAAGTCAGGCTCCCTGCTCAGCGGGGAGTCTACTTCTCTCTCTGCCTCTCCCCCAACCCTTGCTCATGCTCTCTCTCTCTCTCTCACTTTCTCTAACATAAATAAATAAATAAATCTAAAAAAATTTTCAATTTTGCAGGATGACAAATGTTCTGTGAATGGATGACAGTCATGTATGCACAACAGTGTGAAGGTACTTAATGCCACTTAACTTGAAATGGTTAAAATGGTACGTATGTCACAATTTCTTACAAATAATTTTTTTTTAATATAAAGTATTGAAAAAAAGTCTGGTCCTTGAAAAGATAGATAAGCTAAGCATACTTCTGGGAACACTTATTAAGAACAAATAATTGGGGGGGGGTGCCTGGGTGGCTCAGTGGGTTAAAGCCTCTGCCTTCGGCTCAGGTCATGATCCCAAGGTCCTGGGATCGAGCCCCGCATTGGGCTCTCTGCTCAGCAGGGAGCCTGCTTCCTCCTCTCTCTCTCTCTCTGCCTGCTTCTCTGCCTACTTGTGATCTCTGTCTGTCAAATAAATAAATAAAATCTTTAAAAAAAAACAAATAATTGGGTGCAAATAAAATGCAGAACAAAGATAAAAAAGAGAAAGTATTTAAAGACATAATGGAGAATTAAAAATAAGAAAAGAGGGATCTCATAGCAGTAGTGAAACTTCTAGGGCGCTTCTGTAATACTCGAGGGACTAGGAGAGGTGTGAGTGACTCTTCTAGAAGGGTAGGAAAAAGGCTGCTCTCGCTCCCTCCCACTGGCCTCACTGCCTGGCAGAAGGATCTTGAGCTTGCCAAGCACTTCTTTTTCAAAGGGACTCTAATCGGTATCCAAGAGGTCGTTGTTCCAAGTGTAAATAATCGCTCCTGAGAGATGGGGCTCAAGTTCTGAGGGGAAGGTGATCCTCCTCTACAGCCACTTCCTCTCTATACCTTCCTGAGAGCCAATCCCACCCAAACGAGACTGTGCCTGGGCTTCTGCACAGCCTGCGATAGAGGGGGCTGATGGCACTGTGCTGAAACAAATCCCAGGAAGGGGAGAACCCGTCATCAGCACTAGAGGCCAAGGGAGAACCCATGAGGCCCAGCTTCTATGAGTTAGGCTAGTTCCCGGGACTGTGCCTGTGTTCAACCCGAGAACTAGAGGTCCCAGACCAACTTCAAAAACCAATACATGATAGAGAAGCTGGACCTTCACCCATGTGCTGCCCGCGTGCTCCATGAAGCCCACTCAGACGAGTGTGCCAGGACCCACCCTGCTGTATCCATGGCCTGGCCGCTGGAGATGAAGCATAGATCAGTGACAAAGTTCTAAGTCACAGAGCCGCCCACACACCTGCGTCTAGGTAGTACCGTGCCACAGAGATAGCCAGGCATGGCATGGACCTGAGCCATGGAGATGAGCTTCGCCATGCAGAACCCCACTGCCCTGAAGATCAGCTTGAAGATGACAGAGTGCTAGAAATGGCCTCTGCGCCTTCTGGCCTGGGAAGCGTCCCCTGACCTTGTACATCAGTCTCACTCTTTCCTGGTTCACCACTTGGGGCTTTGTGGACACTGTTTTTCACTGTGTAAGTTTTTCTTTGTAGACCACATCCTTGCTGTGGATGCAACACCGAGGTGATAGCCTGAGAGTCCCCGATTCATCTGACCATGACCTTGCAGTTCATCTGAGGACTGACCGTTCAGGCGGAGGAGCTCCCTGAGTGTGGCCCAGTCACCTAACTCTGAAAAGGCACTTGGTAAAAGAAGATCTCTTTCCACAGGGCTGTGAGTGTGGCTTTAATACTTTCTTCCTTCCTACTCTGTGTCCTGCCAAGGTTCAGAAAAGCTGGAGTCAGATCGCCCTCTTTCTCGATAGGTAAGTGCCTCTGGAAGGAAAGTGTTGATGCCCATTTATCATCTGGCAAGGGTTTCCTTGGATTCCCCTTGAAGTCCGACTTTGGCTTTGACCTGATTAAGTTTCAGATGGAAGCTTCTGGGAGAGGTCTGCCTTAGCAACAACCTAATGAACTCTGAGAAAGAATATTGAACTGAAAGCCTAGGAATACCCACCGTTCATTCCATGGGCCACCCTTCATCTCACAGATGGTCAGAATGCAAGAAACTCTGGACTGACCAATGAACTCCCTAGAGTTTTCTGTGGGTGACTCTTTGAACCTGGTCTGAGGATCTTGGGATGGGAGCCCCAGCTGACTTTTAGCTCATCACTGAAAGGTTGGCATCTAATACCATCAGGGTAGCTATATACACATATATGGGAGGACAAAAGACAGTCCTGTTATGTCTGAAAAACACATTTCTGCTCTACCCTTCAAAATGCCATTCTTCTGTCCTAAGGTCCTGATGGGCAGTTCTCTCAAGATTAGAATGATGTCTGCCCCCAAACGGGCTGTGTTTCCCATAAACATGTTTGCCCTTCTTCCCCTCCTTCTCCTCCTTCTCCTTCTCTTTCTTCTCCTTCTTCTTCTTTTGAGAGAGAGAGAGAGAGCACGTGAGCAGGGGCGGGGATTGGGCAGAGAGAGAGAGAGAAGGAGAATCTTAACTGGTTCCATGCTCAGCAGGAAGCCCAGCTTGGTATTTGATCTCATGACTCTGAAATCATGACCTGAGCCAAAATCAAGAGTTGGACACTAGGGACGCCTGGGTGGCTCAGTGGGTTAAAGCCTCTGCCTTCGGCTTAGGTCATGATCCCGGGGTCCTGGGATCCAGCCGGCATGGGGCTTTCTGCTCAGAGGGGAGCCAGCTTCCCCCTCTCTCTCTGCCTGCCTCTCTGCCTACTTGTGATCTCTGTCTGTCAAATAAATAAATAAAATCTTAAAAAAAAAAAAAAAAGAGTCAGAACTTAACTGACTGAGCCACTCAGGTGCCCCCAAATCAGTCTTCATCTTGCCAGTCCAGCCACAGAACTGCTGACCTGTTAGAGTTACTGGAACTTTGGGCTTTTACCAGAGATCCAAGGCCATACCCCTTCTGTGGGCCAAGTGTTGCTCCTGGGCAAACCGCCTGGCCATTCTCAGAGTTCTACACTGTTTTTCTCAAGGCTGAGAAATGCCTAGGTTTTTGAAAGAAAATTTCTGCTAGATGGGACTTTTGCTTTTTCTCATTTCTTTGGAGACATAGTACTTTTTTAAAAAAAGATTTTATTTTGGGACGCCTGGGTGGCTCAGTTGGTTAAGCAGCTGCCTTCGGCTCGGGTCGTGATCCCAGTGTCCTGGGATCGAGTCCCGCATCGGGCTCCTTGCTCGGCGGGGAGCCTGCTTCTCCCTCTGCCTCTGCCTGCCATTCTGTCTGCCTGTGCTTGCTCTCTCTCCCTCTCTCTCTCTCTGACAAATAAATAAATAAAATCTTCCTGGGTGGCTCAGTGGGTTGGGCCGCTGCCTTCGGCTCGGGTCGTGATCTCAGGGTCCTGGGATCGAGCCCCGCATCGGGCTCTCTGCTCGGCGGGGAGCCTGCTTCCTCCTCTCTCTCTGCCTGCCTCTCTGCCTGCTTGTGATCTCTCTGTCAAATAAGTAAATAAAAAATCTTTAAAAAAAAAAAAGATTTTATTTATTTGACAGACAGAGATCACAGCTGGGTAGAGAGGCAGGCAGAGAGAGAGGAAGAAGCAGGCTCCCCGCTGAGCAGAGAGACCGACATGGGGCTCAATCCCAGAACCCGGGGATCATGACCTGAGCCGAAGGCAGAGGCCTTAACTCACTGAGCCACCCAGTTGCTCCTGGAAACATATTTCTAAGAGCATTTTGTACTCTAAAGTATTGGAATTCCTGAATGAAATTGCTTAATTCGTGGAAAATATAAAATACTAAGTATTGATAAGAAGAAACAAGGCATTCCAATACATCAATAAGAAGCCAAAGGAATTGAGGTGAAAGTTAACATTTCTTCCCCTCTTCACCAAAGGAAAACTAGACCTCGTGGCTTTATAATTAAGTCTCAGGAGACTTCAAAGAAGAGTTGATTTCTATCTTATGTAAAAAGTTCTTTCAGAAAGTAGAAGAGTGAGAGCTCCCCAGGTCATTTTATGAGGTTAGTGTAACTTGATCCCAAAACCAAATAATGACAGTTAGAGGGAAGAAAATTAGAGGGCACCTGGGTGGCTCAGTGGATTAAGCCCCGCCTTTGGCTCAGGTCATGATTTCAGGGTCCTCTCTGCTCAGCAGGCAGCCTGCTTCCCCTCTCTCTCTGCCTGCCCCTCTGCCTACTTGTGATTTCTTTCTCTGTATCAAATAAATAAACAAAAATTTTTAAAAAGAAAAGAAAATTAGAATCTCATTTCACTTTTGAGACGGTTATAAAATCCTAAACAACATATTAACTATATGAATCAGAGAGTTTATTTTAAATGTTAATCACAAGCAATGAGACTTATCATCAGAAAATACAACAAAATAATTTAACATACTAATACACTGAGGGAGAAAAATCATGATTGTATTTCAGTTGATGCAGAAAAAGCATTTGATAAAGTTCTACACCCACTTACAATTTGAAAAAACACCAAAACCTCTTAGCAAACAAGGACTAGATGGATACATCCTTAACTTGATAAAGGCTATATATCAAAAACCTACAACAAATATTATGCCTAATGGTGAAATTCTAGATACATTCTACATAGGGTTAGAGGGAAAAAGGTGCCTGTTTTCACTACTTCTGATTAACAGAGTTACAAAAACACAAGTCAACACCCTAAGGAAAGAAAAAGAAACAAATATAAAAATTGAAAAGGAAGAAATAAAATTGTGATTTCTTTTATCTACTTAGAAAAATCAATGGCAGCAACAGTTTTAAGACTAATAAGAAAGTTCGGGGCGCCTGGGTGGCTCAGTGGGTTAAAGCCTCTGTCTTCAGATCGGGTCATGATCCCAGGGTCCTGGGATGGAGCCCGCATCTGGCTCTCTGCTCAGTGGGGAGCCTGCTTCCATTCCTCTCTCTCTGCCTGCTTCTCTGCTTACTTGTGATCCCTGTCTGTCAAATAAATAAATAAAACCTTAAAAAAAAAAAAAAAGAAAGAAAGAAGTTCAGCAAGGTTACTGGATTCAAGACAAATTAAAAATTTGCTAGCATTTCTGTATAACAGCCGTCATCAACTAGAACACAGAATGAGTAAGAGCATTATAAAAACTATGAATTATTTAGTTCAACAAAACTGTGAACCGTTTCACAGATGCAAGAATACACAGACATTCGTGGGATAAACTATACAATTAATAAAGGATATAAAAGATGTTTAAAATAAAATGAGAGACATTTTATGTTCCTGAAATGTTTGACTCAAAACTATAAAGATGACAACTCTCCCCAAATGAATCCATGCATTCAATAAAACCCCAATCAAAATTCCAGTTGAATTTTTTAAGAACCTAGCGAATTTTCTCTAAAATCTAAATGGAAAAGTAAGTGTCCAGAAATAACTAAACCTTGAAAAATAGGAGTAAAGAGGGGGAGTTTTATCTTACCAAATAATAAGACATGTTACAAAGTCATAGCCATAAAAGCAGTGTGCTACTCACTCAAACACAGACAAGAAGGTCATGGGCTGCCTGGGTGGCTTAGTCGTTAAGCATCTGCCTTTGGCTCAGATCCTCATCCCAGGGTCTTGGGGTCAAGCCCTGCATTGGGCTCCCTGCTCAGTGGGAAGCCTGCTTCTTCCCACTCCCCCTGCTTGTGTTGCCTTTTTCGTAGTCTCTCTCTCTGTGTCAAATAAAACCTAAAAAAAAAAAAAAAAAAAAAAAAAGTAAGAAAGAAAAGAAAAGATCAGCAGGACAGAATAGAGAACTCAGACACTGATCTATGTGTAAAGATGGGAACTTATTATATGATAACGTGGGAGCTGCAACTGAGCAGGGAGAGAGAATGGACTGTTCAGCAGATGAAGATGGGAAAACAGTCTCCCTATATGGAGAAAAATGAAATGCATTCTCCCACCAAGCACCACACACAAAGGATGCCTGAGCTTGTCAGTTATCAGATAAAGGCAAATTCGAACAGCTCTTTATAGCTATCCTACCATAAAACCGTAAAACTGAATACCCGGTGATGTCGGGCATGTGGGGCTTCAGCGCCCCACGCAGGGCTCTTGGACGGATGGCACTCTGGCAATACTCAGTCGATTAACTCAGGGGGAATCCTGGTGTCAATGAGAGTACAGGGCCCTCCTCCCAAAGATACTGACTGGCAGGGTCCAAGTGCCACTTGCGGAGCTGCGGGAGGCCCAGGGATTGGCAGAGCTGCGGGCACAGGAGTCCCTGCCGGGCTTCCAGTGGCCCCAGGATCCTTCAGGACTTGCTGGCCCAGGCCGAGAGCGGGGAGGGTGATGACCCCACAAGGAAGAGGCATCGTTGCATCCTCTGCAGCTGCTGCCACAGCCAAGACTGCAGGGGGCCCCAACCGAATATCCCCCTGGCCACGGGAGTCCTCCCCTACCTATGGGCCAAGGGACACCCCCTCCAGGCATGGTGGGCTTGCCCCCTGTCCCAGTGCCTCCCATGGGTCTCCCATTGGGGATCCCCTTAGAGGAGCAACTCCAATGGGATTGCCCCCTCCAGAGATGCAGGCACCTCCCCTCATCCCTGAAGTGAAGCCCCCCACCACCACCGGGGAATGTGCCCACCAAGGCCCTAGACCCATGTGGGCCCTTATCAGCTCCCTGCCTGTTTCCTGAAAGGATGTACAGAGTCCTTCTACTTTCTTGTGGCCTGTGAAACTACTTTATCATAAACTCTTCAGAATATTATGAAACAAACAAAAAAACCCCACAGGATCAAACAGAAGCAGTAACAGTGAAGCTTATCACGTCATACCTACCACGTCGCTGACACTGTACTATATACGCATAATGTAAAACACGTTATCCTTTTAATGAATTTAACATTTATTCATACAACAAAGCACAGGGTTGAATAACACATGTTGCATGAGTTCTCTACTGCTGCTTACCCAATTACCCCGAAACTTAAACAACAGTAAACATTCATTACCTCCCATGGCTTCTGTGGGTCTGAAACTCCATGGGTAAGAGCAGCTTAGCTAGGTGACTCTGGCTCAAGGACACTCATGGGTCCCACTCAAAGTGTTGACCCGGGTGGCACTCATCTGAAGGCTGAACGGGGCGGGGCAGGGAGTGGGGTCCTTTCGGAGCTGGTGCACTCACACGGCCGCAGGTTCCCCTCCTCACCACCTGGGCCTCTCCTCAGGGCGACAGGAGTACCTTCACCACACAGCAGCTGGCTTCCCCTAGAGCCGGGGGACTGAGTGATCCCAGGAGGAAGCTACAGTGTCTTGAAAACCTGGTTCCAGAAGCTTCATGCTGACACTGCTACCACGTTTTATTTGTTTTGAATTTTCAAAGATTTTATTTATTTGAGAGGGAGAGAGCGGGAGAGCATGAGTGGCGGGAGGGGCAGAGGGAGAAGAAGCAGGCTCCCCGCTGAGCGCAGAGCCCAACCAGAGACCCCGGGATCAGGACCTGAGCGGAAGGCAGACATTTAACCGACCAAGCCACCCAGGCGCCCCTGCCATGTTTTGTTTGCGAGGAGCAGGTTGCTAAGTCTGGCCCACGGTCACGGGGAGGGGCGATTAGGCTCCACCTTTTGAAAAGAGAAGTATCAAAGAATTTGTGCACATATTTTAAAACCACCACAGAGGGGCGCCTGGGTGGCTCAGTGGGTTAAAGCCTGTGCCTTCTGCTCAGGTCATGGTCCCAGTGTCCTGAGATCAAGCCCGGAATGAGGCTCCCAGCTGGAAAAAAACTAAGTCTCTGTATTTATAAGAAGCATGTATATAGGGGCACCTGGGTGGCTCAGTGGGTTAAGCCTCTGCATTCAGCTCAGGTCATGATCTCAGGGTCCTGGAGGGAGCCTGCTTCCCTTCTTCTCTCTCTGCCTGCCTCTCTGCCTACTTGTGATCTCTCTCTAATAAATAAATAAAATCTTAAAAAAAAAGATAAAACCACCACACAGACTAGCAAAAGAATACATTAAATACTTTGAAATGGTGACAGGAAAGAAGAATGGGAACGGGATGAAAGGGGATAGATGGAAGGGAGGGAGGCCAACAGGAGGCCCTGGGGTGCGGAAGGCTGTGGTGTGCCACAGATCCAGAGTATGTTTAATCCTCTGCATCTAGAGCAAAACCAAACCAAACAAACAAACAAAAATGTGGTGTGCATCTTTTCGGCCTAGTTTCTATACATTCATATAAACACATAACCCTTCATGCTTACAGCTTCTGGTTTTTGGTGTTTTTGATCCCGGCTGGGATTTTATCATGCAACTGATCTACAGCTAGGTTTTTCACCCTTAACCATGATTTCTTGGAGAGTTATGTTCATGTCACTCTACAGAGGTCTGTCTTGTTTTTATTACTGTGCATCGTTCCATAGTATGGAAACACCAAAATGTACATGATCACTTCCTTACTGACAAATATTCAGGGGGATTTTCCTTGTCTTCCTGTTTCCTTTCCCTCTGGTTGGCTGTGGTTCTCTCTCTGTGTGCATCTGCCTTTACTCCTTTGTTCTTTCTCTCCTTTTTCTTTGCATATTTTGTCCCCCCTGGAGTTCAAGATGGGCAGACAAGGGACATCTCAGACGGACTGTGCTGCAAGCAGAGATTGGGACTCAGGACAGGCAGGGACTACTGTGGCAGATTTGCTATCCCTTCAGCCTGACTCCTCCCAATGCGCTATATAGGGCAGATGGTGTGACTCTACTTACCTTCGAAGACCTCGCATCTAGCTTAGGGACAGACATGTGAGTGGACCCACCCAAGACAGAACAGTGTAGGCTGAGGACCAACCTTCCGAGGCTAACTGACCGCCTGGGCTCTCATCCCATCCCCATCACTTACCAGCTGCGTCACCTCCCGATCCCTGTTTTCCCATCTGAAACATGAAGATACAAGAGTTTCTTTTCTTATAAGGTTGTTCTGAGAGGGAGGAGGGGGGTAGGGAGAAGGTGGCTGGGTTATGGACATTGGGGAGGGTATGTGTTATGGTGAGTGTTGTGAAGTGCGTAAACCTGGCGATTCAAAGACCTGTACCTCTGGGGCTAATAATACGTTATATGTTCATAAAAACAATTAAAAAAATATTTTTAAGCTGTTCGGAGAAATAAGTAAGAGAATACGTACAAGTGCTTCTCACCATGCCTGGCACATAGTGATGTAGGAGCACTGGACTGTGAGGGAACTCGCCAGGGTGTGGTCGTGCATAAATTAGGGTGCCCGTCCAACAGAGAGACATGGGCTCTAGGCTCTGTGAGGAGGAAGTCCTCACAAACGAAGGGCATAACCCAACAGATGAAGGCAGCCTTTCCACCCAGAGGAAGATATTCCAGGGGATGGAGAAGCACTAGGTTGGAGATAGGAGGCCTGCTGGGGGGAATGGGGAATAGTGCCCTGTGGCTGGAAGGTCGAGTTCATTGGCAAGGGAAGGAAAGGTCCTTTCAGGGATGTACACAGGTGGGCTTCTGGCAGGGGAGGGGGCTCAGGGCCCTTCTGGGGGACTTGAGCCTCAAAGCTAGAGTGGCATGAGCATCCCAAGACTGCTGTCAGAGGCAGGCAAGGCTCCGGGAGGGGAGCTCCCTTCCCATTGCCCTCATGCCTGCTCCAGCAGGGGCCTCCCTCCCCATCCCCGGGCTCGGCCACTCCCGGCATCAGTACCCCCACCCCTGAGCCGGCTGGGAGGCGGGCAGGAGGCTGCTGCGGGGGCTGTGCTGGGTGGGCGGTTTTCCCAGAACAAGGAGCCAAGCAGGCCTGACTGGGCGCCAGCTCCCTCAGATAGACACTCCAGGCCGGGCGGCCAGCCTGCCCCGCAAGCCTGAGCCCGCGGGCTCCCACAGGCACCGCGTTCCCGTCTAGAGGCCGCAGCTGTCCCCCCAGGCGTGTGGCATGTCCCAGAGGGAGGCCAGAAGGGCACCCGCCGCGCCGGGAGTGGGGCAGAAGCCGGCTAAAGCCAGGTTGTGGCTGGCAGCTGGCTCGGGCAGGAAGAGGAGCCGCCTGAGCAGGACGAGGCAGGACCCGTGGGACGAGCCCGGCTGGAGCGACCGAAGGTGGAGCAGAGCTGCCCCCAGCCCATGCCCACGAGGGGTCAGGGCCCGGAGCCTGGCTCGTGGCCGGGTAAGGAAACGCTGGACCTGTGGGGAGCACGGGGGGAGGCCGGGGTGGAGGGGTTGAGGTGTCACCTCTGACCACAAAGCCTCACTGGGCGTTACCACCCCTGCCCAAGAGGGGGACACCAGCGTTTCGACTCCAAGGCTCCACGCTGGTCTCAACCAGAGCGCAGCTCAGAGAGCTGGCCCCTCTCACGGCTCTGGGGGAAACTGAGGCCTAGAGGAGTGGGGTGAATTCCCCACAGCTCCAGAAAAGGAGCGAGTGTTGGGGCCAGAATGGCAGCTGTGGGTCGCTGTGGCCCCCGGCTGGGGGTCCTTTCTTCCTCACTGCAGCTTCGTCTTGATCTCAGGACCTGGCTGGGCAAGGGTCAGCCCTACAGGGCGGGGGTGACTCTGTGCTTCCTGCAGTGCCCGGGGAACCTTATAAGCAGGATTCCAATGAGGGTGTGGGTGGAGCAGGGATAGAGTAGTATCAGAAAGAGGAAAGGACTAAATAAAATCCTAAAAAAAAAAAAAAAAAAAGGAGGAAAGGACGCTAGGCTTCTGAGCCTAGCCTTGCCACCCTGCTGCTCTCTGACCCGAGGTGACACCTTCTTTCCATTTCCTCAGCCGTAAGGTGGGGGAAGACTGAGAGCAGACAAAGAGGGCATGAGGCCCTCAGCTCTACTGTTCTGGAAGGAGACGTCACACTAGAATGCTCTTAAAACAGGGGCAGGTGGGGGGGTCCACTCAGACCCACTCATCTGGGGTCCTCTGTGCAGAGTGAGGCCAGTCCCAAGAATGCTGCACGGGAGCGGAGCCGGGTGAGGACACTGCGCCAGGCCTTCCTGGCCCTGCAGGCTGCTCTGCCCGCTGTGCCACCCAACACCAAGCTCTCCAAGCTGGATGTGCTGGTGCTGGCCACCAGCTACATAGCCCACCTCACCCGCATGCTGGGCCACGAGTTGCCTGGCCCCGCCTGGCCACCCTTCCTGCGTGGACTCCGCTATCTACACCCTCTCAAGGTAGGCCACGAGCCCCGGGCCTTCAGGATTGGGATTTGGAATGGACTGGACTTAGGACCCCTGCCCCAAGCAGAGCTGACATGGGGACTGGGGACCAGCTGCTTCCTGCTCTCTCAGAGGGAGAGGAGCCAAGTCTGGCTCTTGGGAATTGCCTGACCCTGGGTGCAGTGGGGGTGGTGATTGGAAATGACTTCATGAAAATGCAGTTCCTCCAAGAGGAGGGAACTTCACAGAGGCCCCAAGACTCTGGGGTGCCTCATGGCAGAGGAGAAAAAGGACCAGTTTCCACGGCTAGGGCGTGGGAAAGGAAACCGCCCAGGGAGAGTCCCAGATTCCAGGGTACATCACCCCATCATCGTATAATGCCTCGGTGTCCTCTGGACTTCTGCCACAGGAGAGATGTCCCTCTGGGAGAACAAGGTCTTAGAAAGCCTCACTGGAGAAGCCATCAAGCTGGGGTGGGGGAGGGACCGGCAGTGGCGGGGGGGTGGGCGGTGGTGGTGGTGTTGAGTGTGTGTTGGGCCGTGCTTCCTGCGTGTGCCACCTCCTAGACCAGCACCTACTTTTCCTGAGCCTCAGCTTTGTCATATGTGAAGGGGAAGATAACATGAGCCTTACTTCCCCTCAAGGGTATGAACCGGGATCAGAAATGAAAAGTGTAATTAACAATATTCACCATTGCAGTAACAGCGATAATATTTGGGTGCTAAAGTTATGCGGGGAGCTGGGCTTAGCACTCCAGTCCTTTCCATCTTCTCGTCCACACGGGAACCCAATGAGGATTACTTTACAGATGAGGAAATCGAATCTCGGGGAGATTAAGTGGCTCAGAGCAGTTTGAACCGGAGGGTGTCTGACCTCATAGCCCAGGCTCGAGGCCACCAAGCAGGCCAAAGGTGCTGTAAGCTGCTGGTTGCAGAGCTTCCTGTTATAAAGGACAGGTCCTCTCTGCCCTCTGAGGCTAGACAGCACTGGAATGGGGTCAGCCTTGTTTCTATGAAGGAGCCCTTCGCCATCTCTCTCCCCTAAACATCACAGTTCTGAAATGTCTTGAAACTTGAGATTTCTCTTCTTTCATGCAAATATAGCTAAACTGCAAGAATGTGAGACTAAATGGGGGCAACTCTGAAATGCTGACAGCGGCAGAGTCGGCAGAGTCGTTTCCTTAGCTGTGAAGTGAGGACCCAAGTCAGGCCCTTGCATGTAGGCGATGATGGGCAAGTACGGGACAAGTGAAGAGATGAGAGCCGGGTCTGTCTAGAACTCGGGCAGTGTGCTGAGACAGGTCAGTCAGCGGGGAGCAGTGCACCTTAGGCACCCCCACCCCACAAAGGGGCTGCCAAGAGGAGGGCAGCCCTCAGAGCGGTCAACTGGTGTTTCTGGGGCTGTCCACGCTCCTGCTGGAAGGATGTGCAAGGAGTTCCCCAGCTTAGACGGACAGGGCAGCGCTGAGACGTGGGGTGGCAGGAGTGGGGGTACTTGAGTTGGGGGCTGGGCTAGAGAAGAGCTCAGGACTGTTCAGTATCAAGAGGGGCCCTTCCTTGCTCCAGCCCTGCTGCCCTCCCTGCCGTCCAGCCCCTGGCCGCTGCCAGCTCTGCCATCCATTTCCCTCCCCACTGTTGGGGGTGGGGGGGGCTCCTTTCAGGGTCCTTGCTCTCCTCACACAGCTTCTCATGAGCCTCTGGGCCAGGCTCAGGTGGTCAGGAGAAGGCACGGGGCCGTAAGTGGTGGTGAACCCTAGACCACCATCATCAGAGCAGTCATGGTGGGGGAGGGCCTCAGCGAGGGGGCCTAGGGAAGGCCAAGTCTGGGGTGCCAAGGACGACAGGGGCTGCAATATTATTACTCAGTTCCCATCCCCATGTCTTGCAGAAGTGGCCCATGCGATCTCGTCTCTATGCTGGCGGCCTGGGGAGCTCTGGCCTTGACTCTGCCACAGCCACCACCTGCAGCCGAAGAACAAAGGAAACAGAGGCCAGGCCCCAAGTTTCTGAAGAGGCAGACGCTCTCTTTCCCACGAGGCCATGCTCACCAGCTCTCGGTGACAAATGAGCATCACACTTGCCTTTTTCTCCCAGGCTGCCACTCGAGCTTAGGGACCTGGATTCTCTACCGGCCCTGCCTGTCTTCCCTCTGACTCTCAGCCCTCGTACTGGACAGACTCAGGTTCGGCTCCCAGGTTCCAGCACACAGACCAGGCGAAGCAATGGGCCCTTCAGCATTGGGAGGGTACTCGGGAGCCACAGGGGAGGTGGATGCTGTGACAGCTGCAGGGAAGTAGGAGAGGAAGGGGTTTGGCTGGGTGGGAAGTTGAGTTAGGGCACCGCCCTCTGCTTTCTCCCCTAAGCTTCCCACAAACCCTCCGGATGTGCAGGTGCAGAGGAAGAGGCCTAGGACAACAGCAGCTACGGGTGCTGATGGGAAAGCCGAGGGCTGGACAGGTTCTGGGCAGCTGCAAGTGGGAACAGCAATGGGCCAGGGTCGCGTAGCCAGATAGAAACTGAAGTTTGTTATGGCTTCGTAAGGCCTTACCCGGTGTCCAAGAGGCAGGGGAGGATTCAGGAGCCTTGTCTGCCTTGTGGTCTCTCCAGCCGCTGCTCATCACTACACGTCCTCCCTCTCCGGGCCCTACACCCTTCCACTCTTTTCTCGATATGACTTATATTTACAGGTTAAGCCAGAAAGCTTGCATTGCTTGCACTCCAGTTTCCAGAGAAACTTTTTGATGATCCCAGCTGCCTAGTTTGACATGTCTTATCCCAGAGGCAGGCCCACCGGAACTGAAACAGACAGTACCTGAAGGCCTTGCATCAGAAGGATACTGAAGGGCCTGATTACATCCGTGAAGGACCTTAGAAGGAGAACCCTTATCTTTTCCAGGGGACGATAATTAGTCTTCTCTTTCCATTCTGTTAGAAACCGAACCTTCAGGAAAAACAAGATAGGTCTGCGCTCACTGGGTTCTTTGTATGATTTTGGCCTAAGGCCTCACTGGCTCTGGAGTTATTTCTACAATCTGTCTACAGATGATCTCCCCAGGGGCAGCTCCTGCCCACAGGCACTGCCCGCCCAGCCCCTTAAGGCTTGCCATGGGGTGCCAGAGACCTCGGAGCACTTAGTGGCATTTCTGGCTCTGAAGAAATCATTTGAGGACTAATCATAGAGTCTATACATGCTAAAAGTAACCTTCCAGATCAGGTATAGCATGAAACCCCACCTGAAGTCCAGACTGAGAAGGAACCAGCTTTTTGTTAAACTTCTGTAACTCAGCATGAGGGGATGGACCAGGCTGACTCGAGTCCCAACACGGGCAGCCCTAGAGCCACCATCAGCACTGGGAGCCCAAAGAAGGCTCTGGCATGAGGAGTCACTGCTTCTGCACAGGGCTGGACAAGGGCTGACTCAGCAAGCTGGGGTGGAGGCAGAAAAAGACACAGAACGTCCCAGCCGCGGGCTGCATGGGATGTGGGAGAGCGGCTGAATGGTGGCTGGGAGCCATGGGAAGAAGGTCTCGGCCAAGGCTGCCCTCGTAAATCTACCAAGTCTCTACTGAGGGGCCCACTGGGGACGGCTCCTGAGCAGCTGGACGAGGCCAGGCAGGGACAGAGACCAGGTGTGGGTGGGCACGAGCACAGTGTTCTTCGCAAGACCATAAAAGTCCAGCTTGAATGTTCTATTTTTAAAGCCAAAGAGCAGGAAGTTCCTGGTTGAGTTTGAAAGTGGTGGGCAGAGGAACAGATGACTGTCCTCCCAGGCTGGCGGCACAGCACACCACCATTTTCTGGGGAATGAAAGTGGGCAAGCTGGTTTGGGGCATCCAGTGGGGGTCCCCTTCTGATAGCTAAGGAGACTAGTTTGGAGCCAGCCCCACCCTACCCTGCACAGACTCCTGCCTTTGCCCAGCAGTGTTGAACGCCCTGGGGGCACTGCATTATTGTGGTAGAGAAGACAAGGACAGCAGAGGAAGATGAAGCTGGTGGAAGGCTGGGGAAGGGCAAGTGCATTCAATACAAGTTGCTTAGGCTGCCCCAGGCTCTGTCCAGGCAAGTCTGCGGGCTCAGGCCAGTCTGGGGTCCAGAGGCCTTGTCCTCCAGCCAGAGAGCACCCAGCACAGGCCAGGCTGCCAAAGGGCTGCGAGAGGCAGGTGGAGTCAAAGGAAGGACCAGGGGACAGATGGGAATAACCAGAGGAAAGGTCAGGTCAGAGACCTGCATCCACCAAAGAATGGGAACCAGGAGTTCTTTGCCTCTGCAGCAGAGGAAGAAAAACACCTGCTCGCTGAAGACTTTTTATTCCCACCGGGTCTAGGGGCAAGGGGCAGGCAAGAGGGGTCAGAGGCAGGTTAAGACTCAAGTCCAAAGACAGCTTTGGTCCCCTTGAGAACAGGGGACTGTGGGCAAGAAGCTCCAAAAGGAAACAGAAGCCCAGCTGACAAATGTCACTAAGGTGGCCTAGCTCAAGAGTCAGGGGGATGGGGGGTCCACTTGGCCAGCTCGCACTGCCTGCCCAGGTGCCCGTGACCCGAGGTGGCGGGAGAGGCAGTGATGGCCAGCACAGTTCCCCAGAGTGGGATGTGTGTCTGCTTCCCAATGAGCCGCAGAGCTGCAGGGCAAAGGCCTGGGCCATGGGAGAAGCAGAGCTGGCTGAGGGATGTCTAAGTAGAAGGTGGAGACTGTGGATTTTACCAACAGGGAAGGGTAATTAAAATACAAGATCTAGTCTTCTCTGAGAAATTCCTTTTCTCCTCCTCTGGAAGAGGCCTGACTAGAATGAATCCGATGACACTGTTCCACTTTTGTGGCACAAGCCCTAAACTCAGGGCCCCTGCAGGTGCCGTGTTGCAGACCAGGAGCTGGCTCATTGGCCACAGTGTACCAAATCCAGCCCACCTCCTCCCACCCCTGCAGGTTTTGATAAGTAAGGTTTTGCGGTGGGGGTGGGGGGTATGGCCACACCCATTTGTTTGCAATGTTACCTATAGCTGCTTTCCTGATACCATGGCAGAGCTGAATAGATGCAACAGATTAAGCCTAAAATATTTCCAATATGGCCTTTAAGAAAAAGTATCCTGACCCTCACTCTAGATCACCGGCATTCAGAATGTGGTCTGGGGACTCTGTTGGGTGCCGAGTGTCCCTGAGGCCCTTTCTAAGTGGCCCAAACCATTTTCATAATACAATATGCTATTTGCCTTTTCTTAACACGTCTCTCATGCATCGTGGAATTTTCCAGAAGCCATACAACATGTGATATCGCAACAGATGGGAGGCAGCAGCAGACAGGAGAATCCAACTGTCTACTGCGACAGACATTAAAGATATCTGCAAAGGGCGCCTGGGTGGCTCAGTAGGTTAAAGCCTCTGCCTTCGGCTCGGGTCGTGATCCCAGGGTCCTAGGATCGAGCCCTGTGTCGGGCTCTCTGCTTAGTGGGGAGCCTGCTTCCTTCTCTCTCTCTATCTGCCTGCCTTTCTGCCTACTTGTGATCTCTCTCTCTCTGTCAAATAAATAAATAAATAAAATCTTTAAAGATATCTGCAAAAAATATAAAGCAAGGCCATTCTTCTCACTAAACATTTTCCAATATGGAAAATAATTATTTTTCATAAAAATGCTATATATTCACATACAGTGGGCTAACTAATGTAATTTTTTAAAGATTTTATTTATGTATTTGACAGAGAAAGAGACAGCAAGAGCAGGAACACAAGTCAGTGTGGGATGGGGTGTGGGAGAGGGAGAAGCCGACTTTCCGCCAAGGAGGGAACCCAATTCGGGGCTCAATCCCAAGACCCTGAGATCACAACCTGAGCCGAAGGCAGACACCTAACAACCGAACCACCCAGGCGCCCCAACTAATGTAATTTTTTAAAAGATTTTTCTTTATTTATTTGAGAGAGAGGGAGCATGCATATACATGGAAGGGGAGGACAGAGGAGGAGGGGAGAGGGAGAGAAGCAGACTCCCTCCGACCTCAAAGTCCAGAAGACTGAGCCACCCAGGTGCCCCTATTTATGTAATTTTATTTTTAAAGATTTTATTTATTTGTCAGAGAGAAGGAGAGAGAGTAAGAGAGCACACAAGCAGTCAGAGAAGCAGGCAGAGGCAGAGAGAGAAGCAGGCTCCCTGCTGAGCAAGGAGCCCGATGCGGAACTCCATCCCAGGACCCTGAGATCATAACCTGAGCTGAAGGCAGAGGCTTAACCCACTGAGCCACCCAGGCGTCCCTATTTGTGTAATTTTTAAAGATCTTTTTAAAATTTTTATTTATCTGACAGAGAGAGAGATCACAAGTAGGCAGAGAGGCAGACAGAGAGCCGGGGGGGGGGGCGGGGGGAAGCAGGCGCCCTGCAGAGCAGAGACCCCCCAGTGCGGGACTCCATCCCAGGACCCTGAGACCAGGACCCGAGCCGAGGGCAGAGGCTTAACCCACTGAGTCACCCAGGTGCTCCTATTTATGTAATTTTTAAATAACAGTAAGGTGTCAGCTGTTGAGGAGCAACACAAAGGACAAGGGACCATCTCAGCTGCCTAGGAAAGGAACTGCCTCCTGTGTGTCACCTACAGAAGGTAGCTGAAGAAGCCGATCACGCACTGAATAAACCAAGAAGTAATGACCAGGTGAAGAGGGTTTTTTTTTCAACCTGAAAAAACTTACAAAAAATTATAATCCAGAGATCAGAATAAGAACAGCCCTCCATAGTAAGGGTGCTGGAAGGAGAAAAACACCTCAGTAAATCAGGCCGAAATCCCATTAGTTACCTCCTGCTCCAGTAGGCTGGAATGGCTGGACGGGGCCAAGTTGGATGAAAGCAGATTCCCTGTCCCACATCCCAGAAACTCCAGCTAACCACACGCTGGGCAGCAGAGCCCTTGGATCTCCTGGTGCAAACACAAGTAGACTCTCCATAAAGGTGCAAAAAAAAATTTTTTTTAAGATTTTATTTATTTATTTGACAGAGAGAGAGAGAGTGAGAGGGGGAATACAAGCAGGGGAGAGGGAGGAGGAGGCTTCCTGTTGAGCAGGGAGCCAGATGTGGGGCTTGATCCCAGGACCCTGAGATCATGACCTGAGCCAAAAGCAGATGCTTAATGACTGAGCCACGCAGGTTCCCCCAAGGTGCAAATTTTAAATAGAGCATGGGGAGGAAGCCAGCCATCACTGTCCGGTGAACAGAAAACTTTTAAGGTCTGATATGCTCTGAGAAGTGCAGTAGCATAAACCAGAAGTTGAAGCAAAGCTCGGCTATAACCACGGAAGTGAGGGCCAGTGCCAAGCCTGCTGGGTAGGGCTCCATTGCATCATCGAAAGAAGCCATGGGCCCTGGTACCAGGAAGATGGCCAGATATGGGATGTGCCCATCAGCAAAACTCCTCCTTCACAGGCCAGGCTGGTTGAATGAGCCTCGCTATCGCAGTTAGACTACTCCACCAACTGGCCAAGGACATGAGAGTCCTTTCCACACCAGTCTCACCAACCTTAGCAGCAAACGTGCCACCACCATTATTCCCCTGGACATGAAAGCAGACCAGACCAGGACAGACTTTTTTTTTTTTCTCTTCTTTTGGAAGCTTTGTAATAAACATATGCCACTGAGGGCGCCTGGGTGGCTCAGCTAGTTAACCGTCTGCCTCCAGCTTAGGTCATGATCCCGGAGCCCCTGAATTGAGCCCACGCATCTGCGCATCCGCATCTGGCTTCCTGCTCAGTGGGGAGTCTGCTTCTCCCTCTGCCCCTCACCCCTGCTCATGTTTGCGCTTTCTTCTTTCTCTCTCTCTCTCTCTTTCTGAAATAAATACATACAAACATACATAAATAAATAAAATCTTTTAGAAAAGAAAGGTGGAACTCTACATGGGGAAAAACGGTGTTACTAAAACAATTATGAGGGGCGCCTGGGTGGCTCAGTGGGTTAAAGCCCCTGCCTTCGGCTCAGGTCATGATCCCAGGGTCCTGGGATCAAGCCCCGAATTGGGCTCTTTGCTCAGCAGGGAACCTGCTTCCCTTCCTCTCTCTCTGCCTACCTGTGATCCCTGTCTGTCAAATAAATAAATAAATAATCTTAAAAAAACACAAAAATTAAAAACTGACCATTTAAAAATAAATAAATAAATAAAAATAAATTATGAAATCGTAGGCTGTTTTTGAAATCCCAGGCTGAGCACAGTGTGCAGGGTTAATAAATTTTCCTGGGGTTCTTGCTCTGTGCAAGCTATGGAGGTAGTGGAGGAAGGAGAACTGGATAGCCCTTCTTGAAAGGCAATGTCATTTTGTGGAAGAGATGGTGATGTTGCACATTGCTCCAAGAAACCAGCTGTTAGAAATGTCAGTGAAGTGGTGGGTGTGTTATTAATGCCGGGCTTATTTAAGACCTAGAACGGGAAGGGGCTGGTCTTATGCAGATTAAAAGAAGCCAGAGCCTTCTGCAGCCTCCCCGAACCGTACAAATCCTAAACCAATTGTTCCATGCCCGTCCTCCTAAAGCCTTTTTAAGAAGAAAAGTGTTCTTCCAGCTCAAGATGACGCAGAGGTTGGTGGGGATTTCTGCCTCACTCCCTATACTGGAGGGTTGTTTTTTTTTTCATTACCATATTACAAGGATGACTTTGTACAAGGTCAGAAGACGTCTGTCAAGTTGCCTCCCACAAAGCCCTAAAGCGACAAAGCATCTAGGTTGAAATTATGTCCTCTGGCTTTGCCAGAACCTTCTCTTAAATTTACATCCCAAGGCAGGGACAATCAGTTATTTTGAAATACCTCCTCCCGAATTGCAAAATTGTGGAGGAAAGTGACTCTGATCTTGACAGCAGGGTATCTAAAGAAACTGATCAGTTCTCCCATAGTCTTTATTTTGCCCCAACTTGATTCGATCCTGGATGATCATCTCATTAGCTAGTACAGTAATAGCTGCTCTCACAGGGCTTTCATTCAATTTGTGCTCGGTTATGGCAACGGTGCAACTCTGTTTCTCCAGAGACACTCTTGAAGTAGAAATTACCTGCTTGTAGGACTCCTGCATGAGTGGCATGTTTTCTAAGAAAAACCACTGGATTTCTAATTCTGACAATATGGTGGACTAGATGTGCAGGGAAATCCTCTTGGTACAAAACACTCAAGATGATGGATAAAATGTTAAAAACATATTTTTAGGGGCACCTGGGTGGCTCCATAGGTTAAACATCTGACTCTTGGTTTTGGCTCAGGTTGTAATCTTGGGGTTGTGGGATCAAGCTCCGTGCTTGGTAGGAGTCTCCTTGAGATTTTTTTCCCTTCCCCTCTGCTCCTGTCCCCACAAATAAATAAATAAAATCTTTGAAAATCTTTAAACATTTTTTAATTTTTTTAGATTTTATTTATTTATTTGTCAGAGAGCGAGAGTACAAGTAGTAAGAGCAGCAGTCAGAGGGAGAAGCAGGTTCCCTGCCGAGCAAGGAGCCCCATATGAGATTCGATCCCAGGACCCTGGGATCACGAACTGAACTGAAGGCAGACGCTTAACCGACTGAGCCACCCAGGTGTCCCTAAACACATTTTTAAAAAAGATTTTATTTATTTATTTGACAGAGAGAGCACAAGCAGGGGGAGTGGCAGGCAGAGAGAGAGGGAGAAGCAGGATCCCTGCTGAGCAAGGAGCCTGATGGGGGCTCGATCCCAGGATCCTGGGATCATGACCTGAGCCACAGGCGATGCTTAGCCGACTGAGCCACCTGGGTGCCCCCCAAAAAACATATTGTCAAATGCATTGTTGGGCCGGTAGAAAAGCAGGGGAAAGGAATAAGAGAAGAGATAAGAAACCATAAAACCAAAATGGTAAGCCAGCACTGAGGCCAGTACTACCTTGGCAATATCTGTGGATTGCTGGTGCCCCAGGCCAGGGTTTTAACAGGCCAAATTTGGGTGCAAGAGACAAAGCCTGAGATCCATCCAAAAAAGGGAAATCGAGTCAGCGACCGTATCCTAAAGCTGGGGTCACCAAAAAGCGATACCCTCAGTGTGTGAAAGAGAGTTGGCAACCCTTGCCCAAACAGACCTTGGCTAGGTGGATGTGGGGGGAGTTTCCCAGAGATTTCTAAGTCCTCAAACCTTTGGAGGCCAAAAAAGCTAAAAATTTCGACGAGTCTCAATTTAGTAGTGTTTCTAAGCACAAGCAAGTACAATTCCTCTCTGGGACAATATACTTTAAACCTAGGCTTTGAAAGATAAAATTCTAACAAACTTGAGCTCAGAGCAAACTCATAAAAATATCAAGGAAATGTAAGCCACCATAAGCAAAGGATAGCAGAAACACTGAACTGTAGAATCCCACTGGCACTGACTGCAGATACAGTAATGTTTATGTACATGATACGCATTAAACATGTTTCATATGTTTAAAGAAATAACGAGGATTTTGAAAAGATAATGCAGGACCAAGAGGCTAAAAATGACCAGGCAAAATTGAGGGGGAAAACAATAACTTATAGAGATTGAAAATATAATATTTTAGGGCGCTTTGGTGGCTCAGTGGGTTAAGTGTCTGCCTTGGGCTCAGGTCATGATCCCAGAGCCCTGGATGGAGCCCGCATCAGGCTCTCTACTCAGCAGGGAGCCTGCTTCCTGCTCTCTTTCTGCCTGCCTCTCTGCCTGCTTGTGATCTCTGTCTGCCAAATAAATAAATAAATAAATAAAATCTTTAAATATATATATATATATGTAATATTTTAATTAGGAACCCAGAGGAGGATTAGAAACTGCTAAAAACAGAACGAGTAAATTGGAAAACAGATCTGAAGAAATGACTCAGAATTCAATACCTGTGGACAAGGAAAAGAGAGGGAAAAATAGGAAAAGAAGAATACAGGAGAATATGTTCATGAATCCAGAATAAGGAAATATTGCTTAAGGAAAATACAGCATGGGGTGTCTGTGTGGCTCAGTGGGTTAAGCCACTGCCTTTGGCTCAGGTCATGATCTCAGGGTCCTGGAATGGAGCCCTGCATGGGGCTCTCTGCTCAGCAGGGAGCCTGCCCCCACCCCCGCCTGCCTCTCTGCCTACTTGTGATCTCTCTCTCTCTCTGTCAAATAAATAAATCCTTTAAAAAAAATCCCTACAGAGCAATAAGAAAAAGGCTGACCATTCAACTGTAAATGGGCTAGAGACTTAAGGAGGCACCTTTTTTTAAAGTAATCTCTACACACAATGTGGGACCTGAACTCACAACCCCAAGATCAAGAGTTCCATGTTCCACCACCTGAGCCAGCCAGGCGTCCGAATGAGGAACCTTTTTTAAGGAGGATATCCCAGTAGTCAAGATGGCCAACTTCGACAGTGATTAGAAATACGCATATTAAAATCACAATTCACATTCACCAGAACGGTTATTGTCTGCATCTATTAAATCTAGCAAGTACACTCCTAGGTGTCTACGCCCCAAATATGAGTGCACAAGTGCATGGAAAGATGTGTACAAGAATGCTCATAGTAGCGTTCTCTGTAACAGCCAGAAACCTTGTATTCATTGGGCTGCTGGGGCTGGCCTTCTTGAAACTACCGTTCTTTGCCTGCTGGCCCCTTGCTAAACTCCGCCAATAGGGGGCGCTAGAGGAAGCCTGCGAAGTGGGAGGAGAGGCAGGGGACTCGCTTCCCGCATCTGAGAGCCGCGGTGGCAAGAGCTTCCCGCAGCCAACCTCCACCCTCACCCTTAACCCCCCACCCCGCCCCGCCCCTCCCGCTGCCGCAGGGGCTGCACTACGTTCGAGTTTCCACATTTTCCTCTTCTTGGAACCAGCCTTAATGGTCCCCTTTAAAGGTACCAGCACCAACTCTAAGCTTCTGGGTTCCAGTAAACTTGTACCTTTTCCCTTTGTTAAGACTGCCTCTCCAGGGGCTTCCTTCTGTTGCCACCTCTGTGTTTCCTTGGCATTTCCCTTTGGCTTTTGGTGTCTTTATAATAAATTTCTTGTTAAATTAACTGGTCTGTGTACCTGACTGGTCCCTGCGAGACAGGACAGGCAAGGTTTGAGTCTTTCGGCATCTGGCCTGCCTCCCGACCAGGAATGCACAGAACATCACACACTCCCCTTTTAAACAGGGAACCTGAGGGCTGTGACAAGTTTCACAGATCCTCACGGCTTCCCTGGGTTGATTGTGGATGATGGCGTCTTGACCTGGTTACAGAAACCAACCAGAGCCCAAGAGAGCAGAGCATCCTGGGTGTCTACTGCGGTGACTGCCGGCCAGGAGGACACTCAGGCTCACACCGATCCTTATGAACACTCCCTAGCTGGACCTTCTTTTCCTTCTGTGAATGTGCACGGGAAAATGGCATCTTTCCCAAAGTCTGTGTGTCCCTCCTCAACAGGTTGTTGAGGAAACTGAATTTGAGAAAGTCTAACGTCTAACTCTGCTGTTGCTATGACCACCATTGTGTACGTATGTGTTTAATGACGTCATTGTAAGGACTGATTCTTTAACCAGATTGTAAACATGTGTGCAGAGGTTGCCCAGCAAAAGAACAAGAAGGTTATGCAATTTGTAAGCAAAACAACGTGAGCTGAGACCTTGATGCACCATGATTTTTCAGTGTTCTTCCCTCAGGAGGCTGTACCGACCATTAGGAATCATTATAAACCCAGACCACCCTCCCTACCCCCCAAAATCCCTCATGGTATATAATTTTCCTAACTCAGGTACATCCCTCCATAGTTCCCACCATTTAAATGTGTGTCTAAATAAGGCAGGATACAAGCCATTATTTTTTTTAAAAATTTTTTATTGACATGGTAAGCCAGAATATTCTCATAAGATTTTCCTAAGGTGGGGCACCTGGGTGGCTCAGTGGGTTAAGCCTCTGCCTTCAGCTCAGGTCATGATCTCAGGGTCCTGGGATCGAGCCCTGCATCGGGCTCTCTGCTCAGCAGGGAACCTGCTTCCTCCTCTCTCTCTGCCTGCCTCTCTGCCTACTTGTGATCTCTATCAAATAAATAAATAAAATCTTTTTAAAAAATCGTTAAAAAAAAAAAAGATTTTCCTAAGGTATAAATTCTAGATTGTGCAATCTTTTGGTTCTGTCCAGAGGCATAACCCTTAGAATCTCACCTCCTCTCCTCCTCAAATGCAATTTCCTATTGCTTCACTTCAGCGACCGACTCCTACAGTCATGACCTTTACCTTATTATCACCAATACCTGCACTGTCTCCAAAATCTCTATTTCAACAAGTCGGACTTATCGCCTTATCGCCTGTCCTCCATCTCCCGTAGGCTACGCACGCCTTCCAGAATTTCTTCACTCGGACTAAAACCTGTGACTCACACTAACCATCTTGCCTCATGTCCTCATTTCCTCTTCATTCATGTCAGATTCCACATTCATTATTATAATTGCTGCCTTGCAAATACCCCTATCCCTTGCCTCCTCACCACTGTTTCTGCTTGGCAACATCCCGACCCTGTAGTATTTTCCACTCCAGGCCTTGCCTGAACTCGGCTGGAGATGAACACACGACTTGCTCAGTGATTCACCGTGAATCTCAAATGGGCACTCAGAACTCTGGCAACTTTCCCTGGTGCGTTTCCCTACTACATTCTAACACATTTATTTCCCGTTCCTTTTCTCCACTCAGACCTCCCAACTTGGTTCACCACATGCTTCATGGAGAAAACAAGAGCCATCAGGCAGGAGCCCCTCCGTCATCATACCAACAGCCACACCTACCAGTTTCCCAGCTGTGCGCCCACGCTCAAAATGGACAAAGCCTGCCTTCTGTGCGAAGCAAGATCCCCCTTCTCTTGCCCTTTAGAAGGGCCTCCCTTCTAGAAATATGCCCTCTGCCTCCTTCTGTATCCTTAGCTTTTTCCACCCTTGGGTCATTTATATCAGCATATAGACACTCCCTAGTACAATATCTCCCATTTTAAAAACTTCCTGGAGGGGCGCCTGTGTGGCTCAGTAGGTTAAGCCTCTGCCTTTGGCTCAGATCATGATCTCAGGGTCCTGGGATCAAGCCCCGCTTCGGGCTCTCTGCTCAGCAGGGAGCCTGCTTCCTCCTCTCTCTCTCTGCCTGCTTCTCTGCCTACTTGTGATCTCTGTCTGTCAAATAAATAAATAAAATCTTAAATAAATAAATAAATAAAAACGTCCTTGATCCCATAGTCCCATCTCACTACCACCACACTTCTTTTTTTTAAAATAGAACTCTGTTCTATTTGTTCTATTTTTTTTCTATTTGTTCTATTGTTTCTATTTTTTTTTCTATTTGTTCTATATTTTTTATTTGTTCTACTGTTCTATCTTTTCTTTTTTTTTTTTAAGATTTTATTTATTTGATGGAAAGAGACACAGCAAAGAGAGGTAACACAAGCAGGGGGAGTGGCAGAGGGAGAAGCAGGCTTCCCACAGAGCAGGGAACCCAGTGCAAGGGCTCGATCCCAGGATCTTGGGATCATGACCTGAGCTGAAGGCAGATGCTTAACGACTGAGCCACCTAGGTGCCCCTCACCACACTTCTCTGTCCCACTGCATAGCAAAACTTTTTTAAAGAGTCATTTATTTATTTAAGAGAGAGAAAGAGAGGATGGGGGAGGAGCAGACGAGGAGGGAGAGAGAAACCCAAGCAGACTCCATGCTCAGCACAGAGCCCAATACGAGGCTTGATCCCTCAACCTTGAGATCATGACTTGAGACAAAATCAAGAGTCGGATGCTTAACTGACTGGGCTACCCAGGCACCCCTGCATAGCAAAACTTAAAAAAAAAAAAATACTCTCTATTGTCTTTCCTCATTCACTCACTCCAACCAGACATCCGTCTATCTCCATCTTACCTCTTAAACTGTGCTGGTAAAGTCATTCATTGATGGCCTCCTTTTTGCTAAATCCAGTGTTTATTTCAAGGGCCTCATCTTAGTGTTTTGTTTTGAGCATCATTTGACTCTTCTGAAAACCCTGTCTTTTTTTTCCCTATTTCTTAAAAAAGATTTTATTTATTTATTTATTTATTTGAGACAGAGCAAGAAGACAAGTGGAGGGAGAAGGGCAGAGGGAGAGGGAGAGAGAGAAGCAGAGTCCCCATGGAGCAGGGAGCCTGACATAGGTAGGGCTCAATCCCAGGACCCTGGGACCATGATCTGAGTCAAAGGCAGACACTTAACCAACCAACTGAGCTACCCAGGCATCCCTTACTTTTTATTTTCTTTTTAAGTGGGCTTACATACAATGTGGGGTCTGAACTCATGACCCCAAGATCAAGAGTTGCTCGATCTACTGGCTGAGCCAGGCAGGTACCCAATTCTGTCCCTTCTTCTTCCTCCTCCTCCCCCCTCCCCCTCCTCCTCCTCCTCTTCTTCTTCTTCTTTTTTTAAGACTGATTTATTTAGGGGTGCCTGGGTGGCTCAGTGGGTTAAGCCTCTGCCTTCCGCTCAGGTCATGCTCTCAGAGTCATGGGATCGAGCCCCGAATTGGGTTCTCTACTTGGCAGGGAGCCTGCTTCCCCCTCTCTCTCTGCCTGCCTCTCTGCCTACTTGTGATCTCTCTCTCTGTCAAATAAGTAATCTTTTTTTTTTAAGACTGATTTATTTATTAGAAAGCAAGAGAGTACATATGCACAAGTTGGGGGAGTAGCAGAGGGAGAGGAGGAGGAATCCTGAAGCAGACTCCCCACTGAGCACAGAGCCTAACATGGGGCTGGATCCCAGGACCCTGAGATCAGGCCCTGAGCCAAAATCAAGAGCAGGACCCTTAAGCCACTGAGCCACTCAGGAGCCCCCAACTCTGTCCCTTCTTGAAACACTTTTCTTCTTTAGGTTCCCTAACCCACTGTTCCTTCTTCCCGGCCCCTCCTTCTCTGTTCTATTTCTAAATGTCAAAATACCATGGAGAAAATTAGCAAGATAAAAATCACTATAAACAAAGTCAAAAGGCGGATGACAAAATGGACAACTGTAATGGAAAAAACCTAATTTTTTCCGCTAGCTTCCCCCAACTCTGCCTACTTGTGATCTCTCTCTCTGTGTCAAATAAATAAATAAAATCTTTAAAAGAAACGAAAAAAGAAGCTTATGAGGGTTTTAAGAGCCCAGTGTCAGAGATACTCCTGGTGCTCTTACCATTTAGAAAATTACGAGGGTTTTAGGAGCTCTGTGCCAGGAACTGGAGGCAGAGGCCAACATATGTATTTTTTCTATTATCTCATAACAGTATTTATAGTTCAGGTCATGGACATAGTGATAATATCCCTAATATATCAATAGAATTCTCTTTATCCTAGAAATCAATAGAAAAGAGACAAATCACCCAACAGAAAAATGGAGAAAGAGTATATATTTCAGATAGATCTCAGGAAAGGGATGCAAATACCCTTGAAAATAAAAAGATATAGACAAACTCATTAATTCTCATTAAAATGGAGAAAGTATAGATCTCAGATAGATCTCAGAAAGGGATACAAATACCCTTTAAAATACATAGATATAGGGACGCCTGGGTGGCTCAGTTGGTTAAGCAGCTGCGTTCGGCTCAGGTCATGATCCCAGCGTCCTGGGATTGAGTCCCACATCGGGCTCCTTGCGCGTCAGGGAACCTGCTTCTCCCTCTGCCTCTGCCTGCCATTCTGTCTGCCTGTGCTCACTCTCTCCCTCTCTCTCTGACAAATAAATAAATAAAATCTTTAAAAAAAAAAATACATAGATATAGGGGTGCCTAGGTGGCTCAGTGGGTTAAAGCCTCTGCCTTTGGCTCAGGTCATGATCCCAGGGTCCTGGGGGCTCCGATGGTGCCCTGCCTCGGGCTCTCTGCTCAGCAGGGAGCCTGCTTCCCCCTCCCCTTCTGCCTGCCTTACTGCCTACTTGTGATCTCTCGCCCTCTGTCAAATAAATAAATAAAATCTTAAAAAAAAAGTAAAAATACAAAGATATAGACAAACTCATTATTGATAAAGAGAAATAAGGATGAAAGTCATATCAAAATATCATTTTCAATTATCATAATGACAAAAATCCAAAAGTTTGACAGCATGCCCTATGGGAAAACAGGTCTCATATATTGCTGTGAAATTAAAATGAAAAGATCTCTGAGACAGATGTTTAAATGGATAAAAGGAAAAGGACAAAAAAGCCTGTACATTATGCTCCCAAAACATATATGATTTCCAGTTTTATTTGCATAAGGACACAACAGTGAAAAGCGGTTAATTGTAGTGGGAACAGTAGTGGATGGAGGAAAATGTGAAACTGAGTCTTTTAAGTGTGCACTTTTTTTTTTTTTAAGATTTTATTTATTTATTTATTTGACAGAGAGAGACAGCAAGAGAGGAAACACAAGAAGGGGGAGTGGGAGAGAGAGAAGCAGGCTTCCTGCTGAGCAGGGAGCCCAATGCAGGGCTTGATCCCAGGACTCTGGGATCATGACCCGAGCTGAAGGCAGATGCCTAACTATTGAGTCACCCAGGCACCCCTTAAGTGTACACCTTTTAACAAAAGAAACAAAGAACTGTGGTCCAAAGAATTTCCTAAAAGGCAAATCATCATATGTGATAAAAACAGAATACTGTTAAAAAAAAAAAAGTATCCGAAAAAAAAAAAAGTTCTGAAATGTACCCTTATGGCTATGACTCCTATACGTACAATTGCAAAAATATTTTCTGTGTGTGTCTGGATCATGGCATGACTGCTTATTTCAGAGAAAACTAATTGACAGAGAACTTAAAAAAATTTTTTTTACATCAAAAGGGTGATTAAAGGGTATCTAAAATGCCAGAAAAAATAATGTGGTGCAATGGCTTCTTGGCAGCCCTGGAACAGGATGTTACAACACATTTCCCAAACATTCCGTTAATAGGAATCCTCCTGGCAACACAGAATGACAATGAGCTTATTTCATATGAAATGTGTCAATACGGGAGTTACGAATAATGTGAGAGGCAGAGCAGGAAATGGGCAGTCAAGTGAAATACTGTCACTGAACCTTTACAGCATCAGAATCTGGCATCCTTTCCAGCTTTCAAAATATGTTCTGATTGGGTGAGAGAAGCCACACAATCAGCAGATTTAAAAAGACCAATACCGGGGCGCCTGGGTGACCCAGTGGGTCAAGACTCTGCCTTCAGCTCAGGTCATGATCTCAGGGTCCTGGGATCAAGCCCCGCATCTGGCTCTCTGCTCAGCGGGGAGCCTGCTTCCTCCCCACCCCCAACTCTCTGTTTGCCTCTCAGCCTACTCTATCTCTGTCAAATATATAAATAAAATCTTAAAAATAAGGGGGCACCTGGGTGGCTCAGTGGGTTAAAGCCTCTGCCTTCAGCTCAGGTCATGGTCCCAGGGTCCTGGGATCGAGCCCCGAATCCGGCTCTCTGCTCAGCGGGGAGCCTATTTCCCCCTCTCTCTGTCTCTGCCTGCCTCTCTGCCCTCTTGTGATCTCTGTCAAATAAATAAATAAATAATCTTAAAAATAAATCTTAAAAATAAAATAAAATAAAAAGACCAAGACCATATGATTTCCCTTATATGTGGAGTCTAAACAAACAAACAAACAAACAAAAAACCAAACCCACAAATAGAGAGAACAGATTGGTGATTGCAAAGGGCAGGGAGTAGGGTGGGAGCAACAGGTAAATTTTTTTTTTATTTTTATTTTTTAGCTTAAAGACATTGAATTAAAAAATTTTATAAAGATAAAACATGGAAGCAACCTGAGTGTTCATTCACAAATGAATTGATAAGCAAAATATGGCATATATACCTATAACAGAATATTATTCAGCCTTTAAAAAAGGGAAATTCTGCAACATGGATGAAACTTGAAGATGTTAAGCTTAGTGAAATGAGGGGCTCCTGCGTGGCTCAGTCAGTTAAGCATCTGCCTTCTGCTCAGGTCATGATCCCAGGGTCCCGGGATCCAGCCCCACATCTGGCCCCCTCCTCAGCAGGGTGCCTTCTTCCTCTGCCTGCCATTCCCCCTGCTTGTATGTGCTCTATCTCTGTCAAATAAATAAATAAAATCCTTAAAAAAAAAAAGGCTTAGTGAAATAAGCTGGACACAAAAGACAAATACTGGGGCACCTGGTGGCTCAGTGGGTTAAAGCCTCTGCCTTCAGCTCAGGTCATGGTCCCAGGGTCCTGGGATCGAGGCCCGCATCAGGCTCTCTGCTCATCGGGGAGCCTGCTTCCATTCCTCTCTCTCTGCCTGCCTCTCTGGCTACTTGTGATCTCTGTCTGTCAAATAAATAAACAGAATCTTAAAAAAAAAAAAAAGACAAATACTGTATGATTCCACTTACATGAGATAATTAGAGCAGTCAAAACCATAGAGACAGAAAATAGAATGGTGGTTTCCAGGGGCTAGATGGAGGAGGGCTGGGGAGTTATTGACTAAGGGTATAGAGTTTCAGTTTTACAAGATGAATAGTTCTGGAGATGGGTGGTGGTGATGGTTGCACAACCATATGAAGGTATTTAATACTACTAAACCATACACTGAAAAATGGTTAAGATGGGGGTGCCTGGGTGGCTCAGTTGGTTAAGCATCTGCCTTCTGCTCGGGTTGTGATTCCGGGATCCTGGGCTCAAGCCCCACATCGAGCCCTGCAATCGGGCTCTCTGCTCAGTGGGGTGTCTGCTTCCCCCCACCGCCCCCCGCTTCCCTCTCTGCCTACTTGTGATCTCTGTCTGTCAAATAAATAAATCATATCTTTTAAAAAAACGGTTAAGATGGTAAATTTTAAGTTACATGCATGTTACCACAATAAAAAAAAATTAGAACAAAGAATGCTAGTGTGGCTTTATTAATATCAGACAAAGTAGACTTCACAACAATAAAACTACTGGAGATAAAGAGGAACATTTTATAATGATAAAAGGGCCAACTGATAAGGAAGAAATAATAATCTTAAATGTGTATTCACCTAATAAGAAGTTTTAAAACACATGATTTAAAAACTGATAGAAACAGAAGGAGAAACCGACAAATCCACAATTCCAGCTGGAGATTTCCATGTTTCTCTCTGTGCAGTTGATAGAACAAGGAGACAGAAAATCAGCACAAAGAAGCTCTGAACAACACCATCAACAGGTTTGAAGGAATTAACATTTATGGGACAGTAACAGCAGGAAGTCTTTCTTTCCAAGTGCACATGAAACATTCACATCCAATAAGGTGGGTCATATTCTGGGCCATAAAATAAACCTTAACAATTTATTTATTTATTTTATTTATTTATTTTTTAAAGATTTTATTTATTTATTTGACAGAGATCACCAGTAGGCAGAGAGGCAGGCAGAGAGAGAGGGGGACGCAGGCGTCCCACTGAGCAGAGAGCCGGATGCGGGGTTTGATCCCAGGACCCTGAGATCATGACCTGAGCTGCAGGCAGAGGCTTTAACCCACTGAGCCACCCAGGCGCCCCAACCTTAACAATTTATTAAGAATTAAAACCACATTGGGGTGCCTGGATGGCTCAGTCATTAAGTGTCTGCCTTCAATTCAGGGCAAGATCCCAGAGCCCTGGGATCCAGCCCCACATCTGGCTCCCTCCTCCACAGAGAGCCTGATTTTCCCTCTGCCACTCCCCCTGCTTGTGTTTCCTCTCTTGCTGTCTTTCTGTCAAATAAATAAGTAAATAATCTTAAAAAGAAAAAAAGAATTAAAATCACATAAGGTATATTCTATAACTGCAAAAGAATTAGATTAAAAACAGTAACAGAGGGACACCTGGGTGGCTCAGTCAGTTAAGTGTCTGCCTTCCACTCTGGTCACAATCCCAGAATCCTGGCATCAAGTGCCTTGTCAGGCTCCCTGGGAGCCTGCTTCTCCCTCTGCCTTTGTCTGGCACTGCTTGTGCTCTCTCTCTATCTCTCTGACAAATAAATGAATAAAATCTTTAAAAAAAAAAAAAAAAGGGCGCCTGGGTGGCTCAGTGGGTTAAAGCCTCTGTCTTCAGCTCAGGTCATGACACCAGGGTCCTGGGATCGAGCCCTGCATCGGGCTTTCTGCGGGGAGCCTGCTTCCCCCTCTCTCTCTGCCCGTCTCTCTGCCTACTTGTGATCTCTCTCTCTCTCTCAAATAGATGGATAAAATCTCTTTAAAAAAATAACAGAAAGAGGGACGCCTGGGTGGCTCAGTTGGTTAAGCAGCTGCCTTCGGCTCAGGTCATGATCCCAGCGTCCTGGGATCGAGTCCCACATCGGGCTCCTTGTTCTGTGGGGAG